>NW_024430519.1:0-38789 GCF_017639785.1 Mesocricetus auratus
GTCTCGCCAGCAAGAACGACGCAGAACACTCGGATCCTTCTGCAGTAAAGCTTTAATGCATCTTGAGAGATAGATGATCAGCTTCTTAGAGGGAGACCCCAAGCTAAGAAACCCAGCCCCTTATATAAGCCTAGGAGCTCCGAGTGAGATGTGTAGAGCCGGGATTGGTGGTTTGCACATCACCCCAGATGACGTCACGGGAGAGGCACAGTTTAAACGGTTAACTCCAACTGACAGCGACAGTTAACTCCAACTGACAGCGACAGTTAACTCCAACTGACAGCGACAGTTAACTCCAACTGACAGCGACAGTTAACTCCAACTGACAGTGGATGTCAGCGCCATCTTCTAACGGCAATAGCGATAGCGAGGGCGGCTCCTCACATCTCCCCTATTCATTTATTTTTGAAGCAATAGGACACCCACAACTTTGGAGTGGAGATAGAGGTCAAATCCCCATGTGCAAATTCGGAACATGTACAAAGCTCCTCTCCAGGGTCTTATCCCCAGAGGAAGTCCTGACCAGTCCGATGTCTTTTTTCTGGGGGAAGGAGATCATGACATAGAACCTTCATGCAAGATGACTTATCTCCCAGGAGAAAGTCGTTATACCGCAGACCTCTCCTGTGCAGTGCTTAGCCTTGCAACTCCTTGGGCTGCTGAAGCCTACCCACTCTATCCCGTGCAATGAGACTAGCCTCGTGGGGTGCAAGAGCTGGGAGGCCAGCGACCTATTGCTTTAACATGGTTAACCAAATGTCAGGGGATGCTCCGTGTTCTAAGGCAGCAAGTGCTTGTGCCACCACCACTTTCTCCTTTTGTTTGGGCTCTGAGCGTACACACCATCCAAAGCATCAACACTATTCCACAGCAGAGAACTAGGCTAAATGATCCTACCCCCACCCATTCCTTAAAATAAGAAAATGCAGATGAAATCCAGGGGGAGAGGTCTTCCATCAGAGAAAGATCCAGATGCGTCGAATTCACTTGCAGGATCGCCATTCTCAACTCACGGAGTGTCTGCTCAAACTCAAAAGTCCAATTCTGTAATAAATGTTGAGACAGAGCTTTTGACAGGTTAGCTGCTCTTGTAAAATTCTCATATTGTACTAAGTGACACAAAGGCCAGGCAACTTTGTTCACATCCCAATTTGGCCATCTGCCACAATATATCCAATTGTTCCTGAACCAAATTAATCTGTTGGTTTACCAACATCAGGCCTCCTTGTATCTGAGAATTGGCAGTGGCCTGTTTATCTAGGACCATGGTCACAGTGGCCTATAGTTCATTAATGGTTTGAGTTGTCTGCACAGTGGCAGAAAGTGCAAGGGCCGAGGCGGTAACCGAAGCAGTAACCGCGGCGGTGGCTATCAGGCCCACAATAATAGCAGAGATCCCAAAATCTCGCTTTTCCCTAAACAAACTCAAATTACTTGGCGCCTCAACAGGAGCTGGAATAAATCGAGGCATGCGCATTACCAAAGCAAAAGGGTGCTTAATAGCATCCCAGCATAATGCATAAAAACAATTCTAAGCAGAACAATTTATTTCTTTCTGATTCTTACCTAAGGTATCATTACTCACAACCCAAATAAAGGGCAGCTGAATAATTAGTTCTCTTAAAAGGGGTATACTTAACATTGGAGGAGGACCAATCAGATGATCCAGAGCTCTGTCCCTCACTCAGACTGTTGCCTAATGCCCCTTTCCAATCAAAAGTAATCTGTCCCTTCTCACTATCATAGGAGAAAGATCAGTACAGCTTCCATTAATTCAAAAGGATTAGCATTAGATCTTTCTGGATCCATATGAATAAAATTATCCTTTAATGAAGAAATCACAGTAAAGCACAAGCTTCCTACTAATGACAAGGTTCTCTCATCCTGAAAACTCTGTATCTGAGGATCTAAAGGCAAAAAGGCAAGCCCCAACTCTCTATTATTTGTGAAAAATCTAGGGAACACCTGGGCATTCTGCATCACTGGCATCGGTAGGGGGAAGGTAGACATGATGGCCCACCGTAACTCTCCCATCAT
The DNA here is from genome assembly GCF_017639785.1 of Mesocricetus auratus. Taxonomy (NCBI): domain Eukaryota; kingdom Metazoa; phylum Chordata; class Mammalia; order Rodentia; family Cricetidae; genus Mesocricetus; species Mesocricetus auratus. The sequence continues at coordinate 2,038 of NW_024430519.1, forward strand.
ACTAGGAACCATCATCCCGAGTAGGAGAGTCTTCATCACCCACTTGGCCTCCATCCTTCTTATTCTGGAGTTGTGAAGGAGCTCTTCGAGTGAGTCTTTCAGGGATCCACAGGGGGTTTTCTTCCTCCTGTGGAAAAACACACACAGCTCCCCTGGATCTTATAAGAATAGGATCCGGGCCTTTCCAGAGATCAGTCAAGACATCTTTCCATTTTACCATTTCTTTTGGCCTATCAGGCTCTAAACTGTGGCGATCAGCCGCAGTGTGGCCTTGGGCATCACAGTTCAAGAAATTAAGGGTAAAAAGTGCCATGGATACAGCAACTCTTGGTACCGAGGGTAGAACATCCTCAATACTCCCCTTTTGTTTAATCAGATATGATTTGAGTGTACGATGGGCACGTTCCACAATGCCCTGTCCTTGAGGGTTATAAGGTAGGCCAGTTAGATGGGTAACATCCATTTGCCGACAAAACTGTCGGAATTTTTGAGAGGTATATGCTGGTCCATTGTCTGTTTTTAAAATTCTGGGTTTTCCCTAAGCACTCCAGGCCTCAAGGCAATGTTGAATCACATATGAGGCCTTTTCCCCTGTTAGGGGTGTGGCAAACATTACGCCAGAACAGGTGTCAACAGAAACATGAACATATTGAAGCCTTCCAAAAGAGGGAATATGAGTAACATCCATCTGCCACATCTGCAATGGTCTAATGCCACGTGGGTTTATTCCCATGTGGGGAGTAGGTAAGAATTCGCAGCAATTCTGGCATTGAGTAACAATTTCCCTAGCCTCTTTCCTGGATAGAGCAAAACGACGGCGCAAGGTCTCAGCCGTCACATGAAAGCGCTTATGGAATTCTTTTGCTGCTTGTGCATGGGTAGACAAGGCAGCGGCCACCAGCTTTGTAGCCTTGTCCGCTAAGTCATTCCCTAAGGACATGGGACCTGGGAGTCCAGAATGTGCTCGGACATGGGTAATGAAAACAGGAAATCTCCTATTTAACAAGGCAGCTTGTATCTTCTGAAAGATGTTAGCAACTCTGCTGGAGGATCTTATTATTCCAGCTATCTCAAGGAGATTAACTGCATTAACCACATAAGAGGAATCTGATACAATATTGAGGGGTCCTGGAAAAGCCTCAAGAACCTCCAGTACTATCAGACATTCTACAACTTGAGGTGAAGTTTCATTATATTGTTTAGATATAACCCTATCCTTGACCACATAAGCTCCCATACCAGTTTTTGATCCATCAGTGTACACCACAGTCCCATCTGGGAGTGGGTCTTTAGCTGTCACTTGTGGAAACACTATAGCCTGGTTTAGGGCAAACTGTAAAATTGGATGCTTTGGAAAATGATTATCAATTTGTCCTGAAAAGGAAGTAACTAAAACTGCCCAATCACTAGATGTGGCTGCCAAGGTCTGAACTTGTGCAGCAGTATAAGGCACAATCAAGGAATCAGGATCCCTGCCAAAATGTGTAACAGCTGCTTTTATTCCGCGAAGCGCGAGCTGTGCAACAGCATCAGGGTACCAGTCAATAATCTTAGCAGGGGAAGCATTTGGATGAATCCAAAGTAATGGTCCATGTTGCCACAGGACTGCAGTTGGCAATTGAGCTGTCTTAAAAACACACAGATTAAAAGGTAGTGACTCCTCAATTCGTTGTAATTGTGCTTCCTGTAAGGCCTCTTCCACCATCTGTAAGGCTCGGTGGGCGGCAGGGGTAAATTTTCTGGGTGAGGAGATATGAGGCTCACCCTCCAGGAGATCGAAGAGGGGTTTTAGATCAGCAGATGGAATTTTTAAAAAGGGCCTCAACCAATTTATATCTCCCAGAAGTTTCTGAAAATCATTTAATGTTTGTAAGTGGTCTTTGCGAATTTCTATTTTCTGAGGAACTATATTTTTGGGAGTAATCTTTGAGCCCAAAAAGAGCCCTGTATCTGCAATTTGAACCTTTTCTGAGGCAATCTCTAATCCCCACTGTTTTAATTCAGCCACCAGCATGGGAAAAGCCTTTTGTAAAACATCTAACTCTTTGTGACAAATAAGAATATCGTCCATATAATGGATAACGATTAAAGATGTAAATTGCTTCCTAATTGGCTCCAAAGCCTCCTGCACATATAGCTGACATATTGTTGGGCTATTGGCCATGCCTTGCGGCAGTACCTTCCACTGAAATCTCTTGTCTGGTTCCATATGATTAAGAGAAGGGATAGTGAAGGCAAACCTTGGTCTATCCCGTGGGTAAAGTGGAATAGAGAAGAAACAATCCTTAATATCTATAATAATAAGCTTCCAATCTTGAGGAAGTGCAGAAAGCAAAGGAAGGCCTCTTTGAACAGGGCCAAAAAGATGCATCTGATTGTTAATGGCCCGCAGGTCGTGGAGTAATCTCCACTTCCCAGATTTCTTCTTAATAACAAAAATTGGTGTATTCCATGGGGAGGTAGAAGGCTCTAGATGCCCCAGCCGTTCCTGTTCTTGCACTAATCTTGTGACAGCCTCTAATTTTTCAGAGGATAGAGGCCATTGAGAGACCCATAACGGCTCCTCTGTTTTCCATGGTATGGGTCGTGAAGCCTCAACGGCCCCTAAATAAAACCCAGTCCTTTTCTACCCCGATTTCCGTGTTGTGTAATGGGTTTTATTCTGCCTTGTTCTTGCCTACCCAAGCCTCTACCATTTGTATACCCCATCTTTGCCATAATGGCTGATGCCTGGGGGGAGTATTCATTAGTTAGGGTCATGCCCATGGCTTGTAACACATCTCGTCCCCATAAATTTACAGGGAGTGGCAACACATAGGGGGTAAAACATCCCTGTTTGCCTTCAGCATCCCGCCAGGTTAAGGCTGAGGCACTGATGGCAGGAGAGGACTGGTATCCAAGACCTTGTAGAGAATGAGATGAAACAACAGTGGGCCAAGACTTCGGCCACCAATGGAGTGAAATAATGCTTTTGTCTGCTCCCGAATCCATTATCCCTTCAAATTCTTTTCCATTAATTAACAATTTTATTGTAGGTCTCTCATTTAGGGGTATAGCCAGATAGGCTGAATCACTTCCAGAAGATCCCATAGCCCTTTTTTGTAAAGTGTAGGTTTCTCCATCCCCGAGGGAGGGCAGCAACACCAGTTGTGCAATTCTATCTCCCTGCTTTATAGAAAATACACCCCGAGGGCTAGAACAGAGAACTTGAATCTCCTCTTTATGATATGGGTCAACAATCCCAGGATATATAATGAGTCCCTGTAAAGTTAAGGAGCCACGGCCCAGAATAAGCCCAATGGTGGCAGGGGGCAAAGGTCCAGGGGAATGGACTGGGACCGGTTGAACATTCATTTGGGGCATGAGTAAGAAGTCGGAGGCGGCACGCAAGTCCATTCCGGAGGTTCCTCGGAAACCTCTACTTCCTCTTGATTGCTTTTCTGAAATTGGTTCCCATATTTCTGAGGGCCCTGGGACCATGGGCCCCGTGACCCGTTTTTTGATTGGGGTACCTTGGATTCTTCAATAGGGGGCAGAAGCCTCCCTTTACATCCCGGACTGACCTGCATTCGCTAGCCCTATGATAACCTTTACCACAACGATAGCAAAGCTTCGATTCTCTTGTTCTTTCAGGGGCTTGACAATCTTTCTTAAGGTGCCCCATTCTCCCACAATTAAAACAAGCTTTTCGATTAGATAAATCTCTATACCTGTGCGTTTGTAAAATGGCGGCAGCTAGTCCTGCATTGGTTAGGGTCCCCCAGCTCCCTGCACACTCTGAGCCAATCTTGTAAACCTTTGCTTTTGCGAGGGGCGATAGCCGCTCGACATTCCTGGGTTGCTTGTTCATAGACAAGTTGCTCAATCAGGGGCATAGCTTGTTCTGAATCACCAAAGATGCGACTGGCGGCCTCTGTCATTCTGGCCACAAAGTCTGAAAATGGCTCTTGGGGTCCTTGGACAATCTTTGTAAGGTGTCCACTGGACTCTCCCCTTTTTGTGAGGGCCTTCCATGCTTTAATAGCGGCGGCCGACACCTGACCATAGACGCCCCAGATGTAGTTGGTTTGATTAAGGGCATGTTGACCCTGACCTGTCAGCATTTCAAATGTCCACTGCCTCTGATTCTCATCTTCAGCCGTGGCATTAACTCTAGCTTGTGCCTGGGCTGCATCATACCAGAGAGCCTTCCATTCCATGTATTGTCCCATGTTGGGAAGCACTGCTTTCACTGTCGTTTGCCAGTCAGTGGGAGTCATGGCAAAATTAGCAAGCCTTTCCACCTGTAATGTGGTAAAGTTAGCATTGACCCCATAATTACGAACGGATTCGGCCAATTCTTTAATTTGATTGTAATCTACGGGGGTATGTACTCTTCCGCCTTCCACATTCTCGAATACTGGAAAAGCCATTTGTATTTTTCTCCGTTCCTCTAAAGGTAAAAAGGAGTCAGTACCAGTATTCAGCCGAAGCTCATATGGCGGAGGCGCTGAGGGGCGTGAGCCCGCCGGATTTATAGGCGGTGGCCTCACATTCATTTTTGTTTTCAGTGGCCGGTGTCTATCAGGGTGATATCTTTTTTCCTCATACCGTGCCACCTCCTCCTCTAGACCACCTTCTTCGCTAGAATCCAGAGTGTCAGAATCAGAATTATCTAGCTCCAAGGCTTCTAGCTCTACTGCAGGGTATAGACTAGATTCTGGCTTTTTCTTTTTCTTAGATTTGTTAAGGGGTGAATGATAACTCCCTTCTTTCTCTCCCCTTTCTTAACTTCCTGGGGAGGGCCTTTTTTCTTAGACATGTCTTTTCTTTTGCGAGCTCCCATTCTCTCACTCCGTTCAGTTTCTGACATGCTATCCTGAACTTCCTCTAAGGTTCCCTGACTTTCTATTATAGCAGGGTGACAGGCCTCATCCTCCAAGCAGTTTTTAACTAGCTTCCAAATGGCTTTGGTACCTAAGCAGAGATCTCCTTCTGCATGCTTCCTGTCTAGTTCTTTACCTAGCTTGTTCCATGAGGCCACAGTGAGGGACCCGGAACAAGCATACCATGGTGCCACTCTATCTACCTCCTTCACAAAATTTTGAAGTGTTCGTGGTGCAATTTTAAGATCTCTTTGTTTTAGCACAGTCTGTAAGGCTGTAACCACTGACTGTGACGACCCCATCGCGCTGACAGCTTATCTAAAAAACGCGCTCAACTCCGTTACCAGACTGACAGCACCAGACTGACAGCACCAGACTGACAGCACCAGATGGACAGCGCCAGATGGACAGCGCCAGATGGACAGCGCCAGACGGACAGCGCCAGATGGACAGCGCCGTTCTGTCAGCACCAGCCACGATGAAGGAGAAGGACAAACAGGACTAGCACCAAAGCCTCCACTGACCCGTCCCACGGTGATGACAAACTAAGGCCAAAGTCGAGAAAAGGGTTGTTCAGGATAAAGCATACCTCTCTGAACCTACGTCCCTGCAGTTCTGAATCCGCCCCGTTTTCCGAGGGGTCTCCCGCGGCGCCGGCGATGTTGAAGAGTTCCCGGGTTTCGGCACCAGATGTCCCGCGCTACCGTCTCGCCAGCAAGAACGACGCAGAACACTCGGATCCTTCTGCAGTAAAGCTTTAATGCATCTTGAGAGATAGATGATCAGCTTCTTAGAGGGAGACCCCAAGCTAAGAAACCCAGCCCCTTATATAAGCCTAGGAGCTCCGAGTGAGATGTGTAGAGCCGGGATTGGTGGTTTGCACATCACCCCAGATGACGTCACGGGAGAGGCACAGTTTAAACGGTTAACTCCAACTGACAGCGACAGTTAACTCTAACTGACAGCGACAGTTAACTCCAACTGACAGCGACAGTTAACTCCAACTGACAGTGGATGTCAGCGCCATCTTCTAACGGCAATAGCGATAGCGAGGGCGGCTCCTCACACTAGAGGACTCAATTTTAGTTACTTATATCACCTTGGTTGTTCACTATGGAACATCAGACCTTGGCCAGAGGACCACTTCTCCATCTGCCTGGGAGCAGGCAGCTGTAAGACAATATTTACTAAAATCATGTTTAATAAAACAATACATAGCCCGAAGCAATAATTCCTTTTAAGGGTTCACCTAAGAGACCACCCTAATCTTGACTTTTTTCAAAGACTAACAGCCTCTTCCTGACACACCCAACACCAACTCTGGTGTCAGGTTATATATAAGGATAATTTTACAGAGTAATTATGGATAATTTTTTGAAGATATGATTAGTCTTCTAGTGATGTAGGGAATGCAAAATGCTACATTGCATAAGTTTCTGATTTTGTCACCTTATAAATTCTGTAGTTTTATTATTTGGTCACAAGCATCCTTGTGTATTTGTTTACATGTGGGCTGGTATAAGTTCACTTCTATGTGAACACACAAATATATAGGCCAGAAGTCAAACTCAGGTGTGGTTCCTGAGAAGCTGTCTACTTTGTGTTTTGTTTTATTCACTGAGATCTGCACCTCCCTGAGTACATTACCCAGTTTATAAATGAAGACATTCACTACAATCCATTTGATTTTTTAATGATTTTTGAGGGGCATTGAACATTATACACTGAACACTATATCCAGTATAATAAAAAGACCTGAATGATAAACTCATTCATTGTTCTTTCCTATTTATGTGTGTCTGACATTGGATTTTTATGCAGATATGAGGATACTAAACTGACTGTGGTTTTGTGTGTTTTTACATTTCCAAAATCCTTAATTTCGTTTACATTGTATAACTTCTGAAGTTAATTTGTACTTGTAAAGATTGACAGGTGTAATGAATAAATTACTTTGTGATGATTTCCATAATATACAGACTGGGAGTTGCTCTGTGAATGGAATTTTTAAGTGTTTTAGGTAATGAGATTAATTCTATATCCTTTAGTTTCTATGAAGTCTATGAATTCAAAGCTGTCTTTATCATTTATTGATATAAATTATATAATTTTCATCTATGTGTATGTTGTGTGGTCTTCATTCTTCATGCTACATAGACACATACAAACACAGACATTGTAAAGTTTGCCATTGGAAGTTTACCTCTTAAGTTTTTATTTCTCTGTTTGTAAATAGCAAAATTTCTGGTTTCATAAATATTAGTTACATTTCATATTGCTGCAACTAAAAGCATGACAAGAAGGGAATGAAAGATGTGGAGATATAAAAATTCTCAGATAAATTGAGTTCTGCCTCAAAGAGAATGAATGACACTTGGAGCACACACGACATGGATAATCATATCACATCTGCAATCAGAATAAAGGAGATATGTGATATTGTTCATCTAATTTTCTTTTCTCTTATTACTTATAATTGTGTGTTTGTGTCTTTAACTTTACTTCTGGTGTCTGTGAACATGTAGATATTCATGAGCTTGTATACTTAGTGTATGGGTGTATGAGCCCATGTACACAATTTAAGAAGTCATTGGAATTTACTCCTTTATCATTTTGAGCCCTCACATTTCCTTTTACGTTGTATTATCATTGAAGTATATTACTACTGTTCTAGCGGAGCTGGATGTTCAGTAAGTTCCTGGTATCTCCCTACCTCGGTCCCGTAGTACTCAAAGTAAAGGCATGTACAATAATTTGTCATAGTTTATGAAGGTGGCTTGGATTTAAACTCACAAGATCTTGCTAGAGCAGCAAGTGCCTTTACTAACTGAAATGTCTTCCAAGTCCTATTCTTTCTACATTTTATTCACTTAGGGTCCCATGCCCCCTGGTAACAAGCCATTTCAGGATAGATGTTCTCTATACCTCAGTCCTGAAAATGTCTTCACAGAAATGCCTAGCAATGTGTATCCTGGGTAATTCCAATTACAGTGAAACAGACAAAGGTGATGATAATTTCTCACATATCATTTTCTAATTTGTGTCATTTACTACATTTATTTAAAAATAATAATGTACTGTACATGTGTTTCTCTGAATTGTTGTGTGCATTGGGATTAATGTTCCTGCTGAGTTTAGAAGAGGGCATCAGATATTCTGGAGTGTGAGGGAGAAAGAGTTTCCTAAAAAGAATATAATAATAACTATAGCTTATTCTTCCTAAATTTGTTTTCTTCCTCCATTAATCTATCTATCTGTCTGTCTGTCTATCTGTCTTTGTATTCCTACCTTCTTAGTTCTCTGCCTATTGATAGCCATCAGTGCTTTTGATAAATATTCCATGTAGCTAATTTGTGGAAGGTGTTTTCCACACTCTGACGTCTTTAATTGTCCCTCTCTTTTCACTCCCTATAGTACTTTTTTCCTTTCAAGTTTCATCAGGAGAACAGACCATTATTAATAAAAGTGGATGGGATTTCTGTATTAATATTCAGATTAATCTTCTGTATTTCTTTGCTGTTACATGTTGTAGCAGAACACTGTGTGTTCCCTCATATTGAACACCAGCAGAAATAGAATCATATGTGCAATGACAGAATGATGTTCATGAAAAGAAAATAGTAAGAATTTGATGGGCAAACATTTCATGGACATTTGGCATACTTCCTGAAATATATGACACATTTATAAATTTGTGTCACTTATTCCCACATGGTCTAAATCTGAGTGACAACAGTCATGGTCAAAGTGTAGAAAAAATTACATTTACACAAAGACAGCCTTCCTGGAATGATAGTGTTTGATCACAGGTGGAAAAATTGTCATAGAGCCAACTTGTTATCCATGATAGGTCTTCTTCGCTTCAGAGCCATCATGAAATGGTCAGGCAGCATGCATTCCATGTTTGTTCCATATAAAAGAAGACCAGCCAGGAAATATACTAGAGACATCCCACAGCAATTCATGTATACATCAGATACTATGTCTCTACAATTATTTTAAGGAAAAAAGACTGGAATATGGAAGCAATACACAAACACAACCCTCAGCAGTACAACAGGTTAGCAATGCCTAAAATCATTGGATAAGTGAAGAATGTCAACTCCGATCATCACTGACTTTGTCTATTTTTGATGAAGAGTAATTGAGTGAAAACAATCTGGATGGACAGCAACTAAATATAAAAATAGATAGCACACCCAGCACATAGAGAGAGTTCATCTCTGGTCAAACACTTTCAAAAATGTTGTCAGAAACAGAGTAGGTCCCTGGAATATTACTTATATAAGGAGAGTAAAGAGTGTCTGCAAATAATCCAAAATTAATTAAGTTTCCTATATAAGCTCATTATTTGTTGAGAGGCATGTTACCTGTTGTGGAATCAAAGGCATTTCATCAGACAAAATGTTAACTTTCCAGAAAATCAAAGTAAGTAATTTGTTATCATTTCCTGTGCATGGAAGCTCTGTGAGCTGGGGCATGTGTTAGCATTGCTGTCAATTTTGCATCCAATGTACTTGGCGTGTGTGCGTTTGTGTATGTGTGTATGTGTGTGTGTGCACGCGTGCGTGTGTGTGATTCTATCTCTCTGTGTGTCTTTGCCTTCTAGAACAATTATTCACTTGCCTTCTTTCTACAAATATTTGTACATGGACCATGTGTTCATGTTGCCTTAAAGAAAAGCTTACTTAATTTAAGTAAAAGAATGTGATTAAGGCAGATGAAAATGAATGCTAACTTAGATCAGAGTGCCTCACTTTTGGGAGACCTCCCTCTTAATTGGACTGCAAGAGACAGGTATATTACTTGAGAAACGGAGTTGGTCACTAGCCCTCGGGATTATGACCCTGGGCAATGCAGTCTTTAACCCTAGTTTGCCATATGGAAAGGCCACAAGTCCAGTGCCATTTTCTTACAAAGCAGATCATGATTTCTTTTTCAACAGACAAACCCTCAGTGCAGGCCTGGTTGAACCAGAAAGACAAATGTGTTATCAATGACAGGTACGTCCTGGAGGACATCTACCAACCTAAGACAGAGGGTTTGCGAGGCCTGGAAAGACTTCTCATTGACAGTTAAGATAGATGTTAATGTCCTGAGGTCCTGGACAACCTAAGCCAAATGCTGATTTTTTTAAATTATATGTAAAAGGGGGATTTGTTGCACCCTTCCCCTATGGGAATTGTACCCTTGTAAAAAGAGTTTGGCAGTGAGCTTCCTGCTTCTATTGTGTGGAATAATTTGAGGAGTATTGGAGACAACTCTTCTTTGAATTTCTGGTAGAATTCTGCACTGAAGCCATCTGGGCCTGGGCTTTTTTTTATTTGGGAGACTTTTGTTGACTGCTTCTATTTCATTAAGGGTTATAGGTCTGTTTAGATTGTTTAGCTGTTCTTGATTTCATTTTGGCAAGTGATATCTATCCCGGAAATTGTCCATTTCCTTTAACTTTTCAAATTTTGTGGAGTACTATTTGCAGATGATATGATAGTTTACATAAGTGACCCGAAAAACTCTGCAAGGGAACTCCAAGAGCTGATAAACACCTTCAGCAAAGTGGCAGGATACAAGGTAAAACTCAAAAAAGAAAACCGTGGCCCTATTATATACAGACGATGAGGTGACTGAGAAAGAAATCAGAGAAAGCTTACTCTTTACAATAGCCATAAACAGCATCAAAAATCTGGGGATACTGTTTACCAAGGAAGTTAAAGACCTGCATATCAAGAAGTTTGAGTCTTTAAAGAAAGAAATCAAAGAGGATACCAGAAAATGGAAAGATCTCCCATGCTTTTGGATTGATAGGATCCACATAATAAAAATGTCAATCTTGCCAAAAGCAGTCTACAGATTCAATGCAATCCCTATCAATAATCTGGCACAATTCTTCACAGACCTGGAAAGAACATTAATCAACATTATATGGAAAAACTAAAGGGCCTGGATAGCCAAAACAACCCTAGACAATGAAGGAACTTCAGGAGGCATCAACATACCTCATTTCAAGCTCTAATTTAGAGCTATAGTCCTGAAAACAGCTTGGTATTGGCATAAAAGTATGCAGGTAGACCAATGGAACTGGATTGAAAATCCTGATTTTAACCCACACACCTAGGAACACTTGATTTTTGACAAAGTAGCTAAAACTATACGATGGAAAAAAAGAAAGCATCTTCAACACATGGTGCTGGCATAACTGTGTACTGGTATGCAGAAGACTATAGATAGATCCATGTTTATTGGCTCGTACAAAACTTACGTCCAAATGGATCAAAGATCTCAACATAAATCCAACCACACTGACACTTTTAGAAGAGAAAGTGAGAGATACTCTTCAAAGAGTTGGTACAGGAAACCACTTCCTGAACATAACAACAGTGACACAGACACTGAGATCGACAATTAACAAATGGGACTTCATGAAACTAAAAAGCTTCTGTAAGGCAAAGGACACAGTCAACAAGACAGAAAGGCAGTCCACAGAATGGGACAAGATATTCAATGACCCCACATCTGACAGAGGGCTAATCTCCAAAATTTACAAAGAAATCAAAAAGCAAGTCTCCAAAACACCAAAGGATCCAATCAAATGTGGGGTACAGAAATAAACAGAGACTTCTCAATAGAGGAGGATAAAATGGCCAAGAGACACTTAAGAAAGTGCTCAACATCCTTAGCCATCAGGGAAATGCAAATCAAAACAACTCTGAGATACCATCTTACTCCAGTCAGAATGGCTAAAATAAAAAACTCTGAAGACAATTTATCCTGGAGAGGATGTGGAGTGAGGGGAACACTCCTCCACTGCGGGTGGGAGTCCCAACGCGTACAGCCACTTCGGAAATCAGTATGGAGATTCCTCAGGAAAATGGGAATTAATAATCTAACACAAGACCCATCAATTCCACTCTTAGGGATATATCCAAATGAGGCAAATTCATACAACAAGGGCATCTGTTCCACTATGTTCGTAGCCAGGACCTGGAAGCAACCGAGATGCCCCTCAACTGAAGAGTGGATAGAGAAAATGTGGTACATTTACACAATGGAGTATTACTCAGCAGAAAAATCAATGGAATCTTGAAATTCGCAGGTAAATAGATAGCACTGGAAGAAACCATCCTGAATGAGGTAACCCAGTTGCAAAAAGGCAAACATGGTAGGTACTCTCTCATATATGGATTTTAGACATGGATCAGGATAGTGCCAGTCTGCACTTCCACTGATAGAGAGTATGGGAAACAGGAAAGAACATAAAAAATATGCATAGTACCCAAGAGAAGAGGATTGAGACAAGATCCTCTGAATGGATGGGGAACACTGCGAGGGGTGGGGGGGGAGTGGGAGCTGGGAAGAAGAGATGGGGAGAAGAGGAAGAGGTCATGGGGGAACAGGAAGTTGAGTGGTTGGGGGTAGAATAGGGGGAAGAGGGAATCATAGGTTAGAAGACAGATCAGGCACCAGAATGACCTCTAGTGATCTAAAGGGATGACCCCAAATGGCAAGCTAAACAATAGTGGAGAGACAACCTCAAATGCCCAATCATGATAATGAACTTGATGTCTGTAACCACCCCGAAGCCTTCATCCAGTGACTGATGTAAGCAGAGGCAAACACACACAATTTAGCACTGAACTGAACCCAAGGAACCCAGTGACAGACAGAGTGGAGTGATGAGTTAATTGGCAAAGAATTGGCTGGCAAAACCAGCAGAGAAAGCTGATCTGAACAGGGGAGAGGTCTTGGACCTCAGACTGACAGCAGGGAGTCCAGAATGGGACTAATCTGGATGCCCCTGAATGTGAATGTCAGTTAGAAGGCCTGGGCAACCTATGGGGCCCTGAGCAGTGGATCAGTGGCTATCCCTGGAATACAAACAGTCATCCTGTGCCCATAACACCAAGAGGGATGCTCTCTCAGGCTGGACTCTTAGAAGAGTGCCTGGACCCTACCCTGAATGAAATGACAGACTCTAGATATCCCCTATGTGGAAGGAATTGGCAATAGGATTGGAGGCTGTGGGGGATGGGGGAGTGCGGGAGGAGGGGAGGGAAAGGGAACTGGGATTGAAATGTAAAACCAGCTATTTAAAATTAAAATAAAAAGTATTTAAAGTTTCCTTTGTTTTGTCTTTCTGAATAAGTTAACAATGTGTAAATGTACCACATTTTCTGTATCCATTCTTCTGTAGAGTGGCATCAAGGTTTCCTCCTGGTTCTAGGCATTACAAATAATGCTGTTATTAATATATTAAACAAAAGTTCATGTTGTATTAATGTGCATTTTTAGGTATAGGTATACCAGTGGAATTGATAGATATTTCAATAGACTGATTCCCATTTTCCTGATGGATATCCCTACTGATTTTTAAATTGGCCATACAATTTGGCACTAAAACAAGGAAAGGAGGAAAGTGGCCCTCTATTCACATCCTCTCCATGATAAATTGTCATTGGTGTTTTTTATTTTAGCCACTCTAACATGAGTAAGATGGTATTTCAGAGTTGTTTTGAATTGCCTTTACATTATGGCTAAGTATGTTGCCCACTTTCTTAAGTATCTTTCACCCCTTTTAATCTCATCTATTGACAATTGCCTATTTAGTTCTGTACCTCATTTTAATTGAATTTTTGTTGTTTTGGAGACTAGCTTTTGTGGATTTTATTAAAGAGGATTTATCTATTGTCTTTGTTTATGTGAGTGTAGTTAGCTTCTTTAGGTTTGATTTTTACTAAGAGTACTTTATTTTGGGCTCTATCAGTGGATATGTGTTGCTTATATCTGGTTTTGTTGTGAAATGTCTTCTTTTCACCATAAGGATAATAGGATAAAAAAATAGGAAGGAGCAGAAGGAAAAGAGGAAGAGGAAAGCAAAAGCAGCAGCAGCAGCAGCAGAAGAAGAAGAAGAAGAAGAAGAAGAAGAAGAAGAAGTAGAAGGCAGAAAATATGACATAACACCTTGTTGAGCACATTGTAGTGCAATCCCTTATCTTTTAAATTTAGAAAGAGGGACTGAAGAAAAAGTGGTTGAGTCCATCCTGGATTATATATGAGAGCACACTTCAAAATATAGTAATAATTTGTGATAACTAAGGGGGCAGCATGAAGCTGTAGGAGTGCCAAAAATATATTCATTGAATATTAATATTTCTCTAAGACTAAAGTGTCCAGAGATGTGGACTGAGGCCCTTCTTCTCTTTCAGATAAAATTTCCTTGTTTTGAAAGCATTCTGTTTCCTCTTCTCAAGGACCAGTCTTATGTTGTCCAAATTGACAGTTCATTCTCTTGATGTCACTTGTCTCATAGTAATTGTAGCAGATGAATGGAATAGAGTTAGAGTCTAGGAATGTAACTGAGAGATAGGGTACTTACCAAGCATGAAATATATCGGTCAGATTTGGGGTTGATTAATATCTTTTATCCCTCTGTGGGCTGCCATTTTATCTGGTTTACTGTGTCCTTTGCCTTACAGAAACTTACCTGTTTCAGGAGGTCACATTAATTAATTCTTGATTTCAGTGTCTGCCCTAATGGTGTCATATTCAGGAAGCTGTCTCCTGAACCAATTCGTTCAAGGGTACAACCCACTTTCTCATCTAAGAGGTTCAGTGTGGCTGGATTTATGTTGAGGTCTTTGATCCATGTGGACTTAAGTTTTGTGCATGGCAATAAACATGGACTGATCCGCATTCTTCTACATGCCAGTCTCCAGTTATGCCAGCACCATTTGTTAAAGATGCTTTCTTGTTCCATTGTATATTTTTAGCTTCTTTGCCGAAGATCAGATGTTCGTACGTGTGTGGGTTATTATCCGGGTTTTCAATTTGATTCCATTGGTCTACCTGTCTATTTTTGTGCCAATACCAAGCTGTTTTCAGGACTATAGCTCTATAATAGAGCTTGAGGTCAGGGATGGTGATGTCTCCTGACGTTGCCTTATTGAACAGGGTTGTTTTGGCTATCCTGGGTCTTTTGTTTTTCCATACAAAATTGATTATTGTTCTTTCAAGGTCTGTGAAGAATTGTGCTGTGATTTTAATGGGGATTGCATTGAATCTGTAGATTGCTTTTGGCAGGATTGCCATTTTTACTACATTGATCCTACCTATCCAAGAGCATGGGAGATCTGTCCATTTTCTGAGGGCTTCTTTAATTTCTTTCTTTAAAGATTCAAAGTTCTTATGATACAGGTCTTTCACTTGTTTGGTTAGCGTTACCCCAATGTATTTTATGTTGTTTGTGGCAATCGTAAAGGGTGATGTTTCTCTGATTTCTTTTTCAGCCATTTTATCATCTGTATATAGTAGAGCTACTGATTTTCTTGAGTTGATCTTGTAGCCTGCCACTTTGCTGAAGGTGTTAATCAGCTGTAAGTGTTACCTGGTAGTGTTCTTTGGGTCATTGATGTAAACTATCATATCGTTTGCAAACAGTGAAAGTTTGACCTCTTCCTTCCCAATTTGTATCCCCTTGATCTCCCTTTGTTGTCGTATGGCAATAGCTAGAACTTCAAGTACCATGTTGAAAAGGTATGGAGAGAATGGACAGCCTTGTTTTGTTCCTGATTTTAGAGGAATTGCGTTGTTTCTGTCCATTTAGTTTGATGTTCGCTGTTGGTTTACTGTATATAGCTTTTATTATGTTTAAGTATGTCCCTGTTATCCCAGATCTCTCCAAGACCTTTATCATGAAGGGGTGTTGGATTTTGTCAAAGGCTTTTTCAGCATCTAGTGAGATGATCATGTGATTTTGTTTTTCAGCTTGTTTATATGATGGATTACGTTGATGGAGGGGAGCCCCTCCATGAGGGTGTTCATATTCTGTCATTTCATCCATGGCAGGACCACTTTGTTCATCAGTCACTGGATTTCTTGAGTTCAACTCAGTGCTAAGCCGTGGGAGTCTGCCTCTGCTTCCATCAGCCACTGAACAAAGGATCTGAATCCCAGACTATCTGGCCTTGGTATTGTAGGCTGGCACTCCCCACTCATTGTCTAAAATCCATATATGAGATAGTACATGCCATGCTCCTCTTTTCGTGTCTGGGTTCCCTCGCTGAGGATGTTTTCTTCTAGTGTAATCCATTTACCTGCACATCTTAGGATTCCATTGTTGTTTTCTAATGAACAGTACTCCATCGTGTAAATGAACCACATTTTCTCTATTCACTCTTAGGTTGAGGGGCATCTAGTTTGCTTCCAAGTTCTGGCTATTACCAATAAGGCTGCTATGAACATAGTGGAACAGACATCCTTGCTCTATGAAAGGGCATCTTTTGAATATATACCTAAGAGTGGAGTTGCTGGGTTTTGTGATAGGTTAATACCCATTTTCTGAGGCATCTCTCTATTGATTTCCAAAGGGGCTATACAAGTTGGCACTCTCACCAGCAGTGGAGGAGTATTCCCCTTTCACCACAATTGTCCTTGGTGTTTGTTATTTTAGCCATTCTGACAAGAGTAAGATGGTATCTTAGAGTTGCTTTGATTTGCAATTCCCCAACGGCTAAGGATGTTGAGCACTTTCTCAAGTGCCTCTCAGCCACTTTAGACTCCTCTATTGAGGATTATCTATTTAGTTCTGTAGCACAATTTTAATAGGATCCTTTGGTGGTTTAGAGACTTGCTTCTTGAGTTCTTTGTAAATATTGGAGATCAGCCCTCTGTCAGATGAGGGGTTAGTGAGTATATTTTCCCATTCTGTGGTCTGCCTTTTTGTCTTCCTGACTGTATCCTTTGCCTTGCAGAAGCTTCTCAGTTTCAGGAGGACCCATTTATTAATTGTTGACCTCACTGTCTGTGCTACTGGTGTTATGTTCAGGAAGCTGACTTCTCTACCAATTCGTTCAAGGTTACTACCAACTTTCTCTTCTAAGAGGTTCAGTGTTGTTGGATTTATGTAGAGGTCTTTGATCCATTTGGACTTAAGGTTTGTGCATGGTGATAAACATGGATTGATCTGCATTCTTCTACATGCCAGTATCCAGTTATGCCAGCACCATTTGTTAAAGATGCTTTCTTTTTTCCATTGTATATTTTTAGCTTCTTTGTGGAAGATCAGATGTTCATACATGTATGGCTTGATATCAGTGTGTTCAATTCGATTCCCTTTGTCTCCTGTCTGTTTTTGTGACAATACCAAACGGTTTTCAGGGCTACATCTCTATAATAGAGCTTGAGGTCAGGGATGTTGATGCCTCCACCAGATGTTGCTTTGTTGAGTAAGCTTGTTTTGCCTATACTGGGTCCTTTGATTATCCATAGAAAATTGATTATTGTTCTTTCAAGTTCTGTGAAGAATTGTGCTGGATTTTAATGGGGATTACATTGAATCTATAGATTGCTTATGGTAGGATTGCCATTTTTACTACTTTGATCCTACCTATCCAAGAGCATGTGAGATCTTTCCATTTTTTGATGACATATTTAATTTCTTTCTGTAAAGACTCAAAATTCTTGTGATACATTTCTTTCACTTGTATGGATAGCATTACCCCAAGGTATTTTATGTTGCTTGTGGCAATTGTAAAGGGTGATGTTTCTCTCATTTCTTTCTCAACCTTTTTATCATCTGTATATAGTAGGGCTACTGATTTTCTTTAGTTGATATTATACCCTGCCACTTTGCTGAATGTTTTAATTATCTGTAAGTGTTTTTTCACAGCAGATCTCAGAATGTGCTGAGAAATGATTTCTTCTAGATGACTGCATTTTTCTCATCAAGTTCTCAAGGAGTAACATCATCTCAAATCTGCCATAATATCAAATGTTTGAGAACCAATATCCTCCAAGCTCTCGTTGATATGCAAATTCCTATGCATAAGCTATACCTTCTTGGCAGGTCAATTAATACTATAAGTCTGCTTTTGCATACTGTTCAAATTACATTTAATTCTCCAGTGAGATCAAACCCCATGAGGAGACTACAGTAAGTACTCAAATGTGTTATGACATTGTATTCAGGATAGAAGAGCATCTCTGAATTACATGTACATCTTTCCTGTCCTGACACCAATAATTGTCTCCAATGCTGTGCATTACTAGGTATTATGAGAGGGTTCTGCCTATTGCAGGAAATCCATGATTGTCTCTCAAACAGATAAGACTTTCAGATCTCCAATTGTGACATCTGGGAGACCAGACATGAGAACATACAGGGCCAAGTCATCCCATATTTCCACAGATTGCTCTGTCAACAATCCCACTTCTTTATTGTTATTTATAGTGTTTTTTCAGATAGGGTTTTATGTAGCCCAGATATGACTAAGCATCACGATTATTCTGTCACTCTCTCACTGGTACTGGGATCAGAGACATGACCTTACAACCCATGCATGGGTTCTCATCATTATTTTATGATTCATTTAGTGATGTTCATTTCTTCAAGCTGAGACTTTAGGGACATTTTGTAATTATCATCTCTTGAAAGACAGAGCAGAAGAAGTGCCTTGGTCCACATTGCAGACTCTGGAGTGTTTTGTCTTAGAAATGTTGATATTCAACTTTTATCACCCTTCGTAAATGCAAGGTGAAGAGGCTTGCTAACTACCTATCTAATAGCATTTATCAAACCCCTAGAATGTAAGACATGGCTAGCACAAGGCTCCTTCCATATAGTGCATAGATGAACTATGTGACTCATGACACATGCCAGTGATTGGTAGCAATGGATGTATGAATTCTCAGCTAATTTCCACTGTGTTCAATGTCATTACTCACTGTGTCAGTGTAATCTCACAAGGAAGTGAACAAGGTCAGAGACTAACTGAAATTCCCCTATTCTCATGCTACAGAGCTCATAAAGGACATGGTTTTACAGCACCAGTTTGGAGACCCAGAGGATTATTTCTTCAACACAATAATTCTTTGATTCATTATCAGAGTCATATGTCAGATACGTTCCACCTTAGATCCTCAAAAATAAAGCACACATTTGGAAGAATCCCTTTCTCAATACACTGTGACATCTGCTGAGGTGAAAGATCATCAAGTATCCCTGTCCCTACTAGCCTTGCATAGACATGTTGTCCATAAGTGGCTTTTGATACAGGCTGCGCTCACTCAGGATAGTCTGAGGCTTTCTCTTAATATGACTTACCTGGTGCATGTGCAGGTATTCCTTACACCATCTCTATTGCCAGGAGATGCTTTCAATTCTGCATTTCCTCTTAAGGACCTCATTTGCCTTATCATCCTAGATTAGTGGTGACAAAATAGTTACAATCCTGACAGTAAAATATATTGAGACTTGATGCTGAATCCAACACTGTTGGGGAAGTTTTATGTCAATAAAGCACTGTTGAGCCTATAGGGAACCAAGATAGGAGGGACTAGGAGTCCAGGAGGACTCTGGGAAAGAGAAACACAGGAGATCCAAGATGTAACTCCATGGGGTAGGAGCCTGGAACTATTCTCCGGTAAGAGACATACTTAGATTAACAATTAAGGGGGAATTACTTAAGTCAGAGGTAGCCAGTAAGAAACAAGCAAGGCCAACAGTTTCATAATTAATATATCCTCCTGTGTGTTTATTTGGGACTGATGCGTCTCTAGAACCAGGCTGGCAGAAAAGCGTCTCACAAAGAAAAAGCTTCTCGTTACAAAGTGGTTGTCAGAAGCGGGATTGAATTTCCACACAAAATAACAAAAGCTTTAAAGGAATTTTAGAAACAGAAGAATGGAGAGAAGCACAGATTTTTTGTAGCAGCATTTTTTCAGGTGGGCTCTGTTCTGCTAGTGAGAAGCCGAGATTCACGTGGCTCACTTACGGGAGTCTTCCTGACTCGACATAAAAAATAAAAAACCAAAAAGCTTGTTTTAAAAAGCTTTGCTAACGATTTAAAAGTTGTACGTACAGCTAAAAATGACAGTGACCACAACTCCAAGCCGACAGCTGGAGTCATGCTTATGCCTGTCATCTTGAAAACCCTGCTGTTTAAACTGCCACGGTTTTACCAGATAAGACACGTGGTTAGAAAAACATCAAGATTTACAGTAAAATCAGACTTGGATGAAGAAAAACCTCTAAAGGTTTACAGTGTGTTTAAAAATATACATAAGACTGAGAGAGAAAAGGAAACCCATAGTGCTAAATATGTGTGGTGGTGCACGCCGGTAGGAATTGCTGCAGAGGCACAGGCAGGCGGATTTCCAAAGAGAAACCCTGTCTCAGAGAAAAATAAATAAAAGTAAAATAAATAAAGTAATAATAGATAAATAAATAAGCCACGTAACGATGGAAAATACACAGAGAGTCTGGATACTGTACGTTATTGTGTTTTTCAGTTTTTTCATTGCTCAGGAAGGAACTGCTAAAGTACACTTGATTATAAATGCTGCTGAATTAATCCAACTTCAATCTTTTGAAAATACCTTGACTTCAAAATTTAAGTATAAGGATATGTTACTTGGAAAAGGAGATTTTACTTATGTTTCTACAGAAAATGAAAAGCTGATGATTCCTTCCATGGTTCTATGGTTTGATGAACCAAGACCCCCGGAAGCAGTGGACCAGATGTTCCAACAATTGAAACAGCTAAGATGATGCAGCTTTACAGACCCCGAAAATAGGGACTTATACAGGTTTCTGAGTTTTGTCATGATCCCCATGGTATGAACAGCGCCCCCTTCCAGCACGAAGCAGTTTGGAATGAGGAACGTCCTAATTCCCATCTTGTTTATAAATCTTTGTTTTCATTTAGATGGGATTGTTTATAATTGGCTAATGATCACAGCCAATCTCTTTTTTAATGGTAAAATGGGAAATTATGGTATGGGTATTGTTTTTCATTTATTGATACAAATTCAAGGTCAACTTTGGGATGTGTATATTTCTCCTCTTGATTAAGTATTGTGCTTATACTGATCTTTCAAAATGTAATTCATAATTGAATACAGACTATAGATAGTTAATGATAATAGAATTTATATTTAGGTAAGTTAGGTTTTCTAGATATACAGAAATATATTTGAAATAGATAAACAGTCTTCAAACCTCTCAAAGACCTTCAGAAAATGGCATTTAAAATGGTTTAGGGTTTTTCTTGACAATGAGAAATGTCTGCTCCTGACAGCACCAATTACGTCTGAGAGGAAGATGGGCATCGAAGAAACTTGTTATGGAGTTTAATTTCAACATGGCAAGATTAGCCATTTGGGCATGAAACTGTTCTTGCCTGGACTGCTTGACTGTTGTTGTATAATCTGGAAATGCAGGACCCACAGAAAAGTGACTGCTGAACTCAGTCTTACAGGGTTCCTGCTTCATGGAAGAGTCTACCAGACTTTCTACAGGACACAGAAAAATGACTGACATACAGGACTTTGGATTCACAACAATGAGATAGATGATGTTTTCTTTAAATCTTGCTAAATGTTGCCAAAATATTGTAACTATGTTCTTACTTGATAACTGTTCTGTTATATACAATTTGACTATGTTAAAGTTAAGACCTTTCTTTTTATTTAAACAGAAAAGAGGAGATGTTGGGGAAGTCTTACATCAATAAAGCACTGTTGAGCCTATAGGGAACCAAGATAGGAGGGACTAGGAGTCCAGGAGGACTCAGGGAAGGAGAAACACAGAAGATTTAAGATGTAACGCCATGGGGTAGGAGCCCGGAACTATTCTCCGGTAAGAGACATACTTAGATTAACAATTAAGGGGTAATTACTTAAGTCAGATGTAGCCAGTAAGAAAAAAGCAAGGCCAACAGCTTCATAATTAATATAGCCTCCTGTGTGTTTATTTGGGACTGATTCATCTCTAGAACCAGGCTGGCAGAAACGCTTCTCACAAAGAAAAAGCTTCTGTTTACACTACACAGCAATTCTGTGATGCCTGGCAGCCTGAGATAATCAGCATGAATCCCTCATGTCTCCTTCCCTAGCATCTCCAGATGCTTCTCTCCTGTGTTGTGGGGTATTAATTCCAGCTAGTAGAATACACAAGGCTGAAATGACAAAAGTCAAATGCAGGGGCTTAAGAGATGGCTTATCCATTAAAAAGATTTGTTGGTCCTCAGAGGATACAGAGAGCAGATAATGGATCCTCCACAAAACCAGTTTTGTGTAACCCATTGCTCTCTTCTGGCATCTGATAAAACAGCATACATGAGCTCCATAGACAGACAGCAGGGAGAATATCCATATAAAAATAAAAATAAATGAATAAATAAAATAAAACATTATGAGTGAAATGCATAGTTGGGTCAAATGTCATCTTAGAATGTGTTCCAAAACATCTTAGAAGTGTATTATCTACAGAGATACACCTCTGCCAGTTGAACACACTGGTTATAAGAGTACGAATTCATTTCTTAATAAAAATGCTGATTTAGTGGTGAATATTTGAAATTTATTTTTATATATATAAAAGTGTCATATGACAAGTACAGAGTGAATTGTCCCTGTAAATTTTGTAACCTCCTCCTGGCTGTACTCTATTTTGGCCATAAATTCATTGGACATTGAATTAAATGTGTCTTGAAGGTTGTTCTGGATTAGTTCCAAATTATCTGCTCTGGGGGATAAGTGTTCTTGTCTCTGGAGGTCCTGAATCTTTGACTCTAATTTTTGAATCATTTGTACAATTTGCCTATTATCTGTCTGTTTACTCACTCTATTCCATGTATAATATGTGTATTAGAACATTAATCACGAGCATTAGAAACAAATTCATTTGAAATATGTCATTCTTGTCTTCTAATACATAATCCATGGCATTGGCATTGAGATGTCTAACGTTCTGCAGTGTTAAACAATCTGTAATCGTGTAATTTGATATTCTTATCACCAATTACAAAGTACTGAGTTGTAAAAATAAACTTGAATTGATTTGTGTTGATGAGAGGTTTCTTATTGCATTTAACACACTTGGCCAGCAGATGGCAAAGAGATACTAACAAACACAGCTTCAAGGAAGAAAGATTTCCCCAAAAGGACCCTGAAAATGCTAATAAAAATTTAACGAACAGATTCAGGCAGGGAAAGTCCTGGGTATCTTGGGAGACAAGCGGCTATTGGTAGCCGTGAAATCCTCTGAACAGAAGGGGAGAATTTACACTGCACAGCCCAGATAAGCTGTGCTGGAGCTGGGCTTTGGCAGGCTGGCAGGTCAGCAGAACACAGGGTGTTCTGGAATTGCTCCAAGTGTTCTTGCAGGTTCAAGAGTTGTGCAGGACACAAAGCCCAAGGCAGTTCAGCTAATGGCAAGACATGCGGTGGTGGCTGCTAAAGCGCTCTTAGAGGCAACCCAGCCGCTTGTAGTGGGAGGAGCGGGCAGGCACACTGGACCGGGCAGGCAGTGTGTTGCTGATGGACTGGGCTCAGCTTCTTTGGGCCTGGCAGTGGTTGGAGGAGTCGCCAAGGGCACAAGGTCAAGAGGCGGCAGTTCTGGTGGAGGTGATATGACCAGTAGCAGCAGACACACACCCAGCGGCTGGTGGCTGCAGGGAAAGCATGCTCTTGCTAGGCATGGTTCAGAGCCTAGGGAGGCAGCACCAGCAGTGGTGATACTAAAACCCTGAGTTTAGCCTGTGGCGGGGCTGCAGCTATGTCAGCGGAGTAGCACGTGGATTGGCAGGACCACAGGGCATTGCATTCAGTTGTAGGCTGTGAGAGGTCACTCACAACAACTTTCTGAAAATGCTGTTGGCAGAAATAGTGGCACAGTGCAAATAAAGCTCAGCTTACCTGTGAATTCCCTGCTGGCCTTAGGAGGTGGGGACACACATTGCACTTCAAGGGCTGGCATTCTTTGGCACAGCCTTAGTGCAGCATGGCAGAGAGGAAGTAGCAGGGTCACCCAGGGGCTCACCCCTACAAGATTTGTGGTGGAATATCTTGTTTTCTTCATCTATAGTGATTGAAAATTTTTCTGGTTACAGCAGTCAGGGCTGTGGTCTGTGGTTCTTTATGTTTTGAAGAAGGTCTATGAAGGTTCTTCTAGGTTTCACAGTTGCCATGGAGAATTCAGGTGTGATTCTGATAAGTTTGCATTTGTATGTTACTTAACATTTTTCCTTTGTTGCTCTTAATATTCTTTCTTTCTGTTGTATGTTTGGTGTGATTTAATTATTATGTGCCTTTGCAACTTTTGGGGTGAACTCTATTTGGTGTTCCATAGAATTCTTGTAGTTTCATTGGCATGTCTTTCTTTAAGTTTGGCAAGTTTTATTCCATGATTCTGTTGAATATGTTCTCTGCAACTATGAGGTGGTTTTCTTCACATTCTTTCTTATCTATTATTCTTAGGTTTGGATACTCCTTGGTGCCCAATATTTCCTGGATATTTTGTGTTATGTATTTGTTACACTTAAGATTTTCTTTTGTTGTTTCATCTATTTCTACTAGTGTATCTTCAAAGCCTGAAATTCTTTCCACTATCTCTTGAATTCTGTTAGTTATGTTTGCATTTACCCAACATTTCTCATTCCAGCATTCCCTCAGATTGTGCTTTGAAACTATCTCTATTTCTGCTTTCAAACCTTGAACTGTTTGAACAGTATCTTGCAATATTTGGTTTGTCTTTTCTTTCATTTCTTTAGAGGATTATCCCATTTCCTCTTTTAGGGTCTCTTTCATCTCCATGAGTTTGCTTTTAATGCCATTCTCTTCTTCAATTGTGTAAGGAGGTTCAGGTGTTGCTAGTGAAAGTCAAAAACACTTTTACCATAATATTTATTTTCCTGTTGTTGAATGTGTTCTTATAGTGTCATCCCCCCATTCCTTCTTCCAGTGGCTGCAGGTGGAGTTTCTTCCTCTTCTGTTGGGTACCAGTCCAGTCTATTTATCAGTTTTTAAAGCAGATCCAATACACTGATGGGTCTCATGGTAGGAGTCTGAGGGTCTCATGTTAGATGTCTGAGACACTCCCACTTCTGTTTGGTGGGAGCAGGACCAGCACAGCAATGTCAGCTGCCTCAGTGTTTTCTGGTCCACTGTGGTCGAGTAGACCTAACAACTGCCTGCAGTCCACAGGCAAGGATATCGAAGAATGTGCAAGGAGACCTGGAGCAAAAGAAAAGTGACCAATCTCACCTCTATGCTGAGTGGGGATGGGTTTGGCCAAGTGACATCAGAGGATTCGTGGTTGCCTGTTCCAGGAGGGGATATTTGACCATGGTTTATTGATCTCAATTTGTTCAGTGGTCAGATCTCTAACACACAGTTATTCCAAGTTTTGGGATTAAAGGACCGCAACACTACCCTGAGCATGAATAATTGTCGGGTTTTATTTTGAAAGTGAATATATGTGAAAGTGTCTTGACTAAACTGGAACTCACTCTGTAGAACAGTATAGCCACAAACTCACAGATGTCTGCATGCCTCTATCTCCTAAGAGCTGGGATCAAAAGCATGTACCATCACTGCTTGGCAAGAAACAGTTTTAATTGAAATTGCGAAAACCCTGTTTTCAATATATCAAAGTACTATTAATAATCAAAAGAACATAAGAAGAGGAAGAGGGAGAAGAAGAAGTAGTATTAGTAGAAGAAGAAGAAGAAGGCAGCAAATATATCATAGAACTTGTGGAGGACTCTGTAATCAGCCGGTTTGGAAATCTGTATGGAGATTCCTCAAAAAATGGGAATAAACCCACCACATGATCCAGCAACTCCACTCTTAGGCATATATCTCAAAGATGCCCATTCATAAAACAAGGATGTCTGTTCCACTATGTTCATAGCAGCATTATTTGTAATAGCCAGAACTTGGAAGCAACCTAGATGCCATTCAACAGATGAGTGGATAGAGAAAATGTGGTACATTTACACAATGGAGTACTATTCAGCAGAAAAAAACAATGGAATCCTAAAATTTGAAGGCAAATGGATGGCACTAGAAGAAACCAGCCTGAGCAGGTAACCCAGTCATAGAATGAAAACCATGACATGCACTATCTCATAAATGGATTTTAGACATAGATTTAGTGAGTGCCAGCCTACAGACACATTGCCAGAGAGTATGGGAAATAGAACCTTCATTCAGTAGCTGATGGAAGAAGAGGCAGACTCCCTCAGCTAAGCACTGAGCTGAACTCAATAAATCCAGTGACAAAAACGGAGGATTGATGACCACTGGGGTTAAGACTGGGCTGGTTTCAGGAAATAATCAAATTGAGGGCTGAAATCAATAAAGTAGAAACCAGGAAAACAATACAAAAAATCAATGCAAAGAAGAGTTGGTTCTTTGAGAAAATCAAGATAGACAAACCTTTGTCGAAACTTACCAAACAGCAGAGAGTGAACACGCAAATTAACAAAATCAGAAATGAAAAGGGGGACATAACAACAGACTCTGCGGAAATCCAGAGAATCATTAGGTCATAATTTGAAATTCTGTACTCCACAAAATTTGAAAATTTAGAGGAAATGGATGACTTCCTGGATAGCTATTACTTGCCAAAACTAAATCAAGAACAGATAAGCAATTTAAATAGACCCATAACCCCTATGGAAATAGAAGCAGTTATCAAAAGTCACCCAAACAAAAAAAGTCCAGGTCCAGATGGCCTCAGTGCAGAATTCTACCAGAAATTCAAAGAACAGCTTATACCAATTCTTCTCAAAGTGTTCCACACAATAGAAGCAGAAGGGTCTTTGCCAAACTGTTTCTATGAGGCTTCAATAACCTTGATCCCCAAGCCACACAAAGATAAAACTAAGAATGAGAACTTCAGACCAATATCCCTCATGAACATTGATGCAAAAATACTCAATAAAATACTGGCAAATCGGATCCAAGAACACATCAAAACAATCATTCACCACGATCAAGTAGGTTTCATCCCAGGGATGCAGGGATGGTTCAACATACGAAAATCCATCAACGTAATTCACCATATAAACACGCTGAAAAACAAAAATCACATGATCATCTCACTAGATGCTGAAAAAGCCTTTGACAAAATCCAACACCCCTTCATGATAAAGGTCTTGGAGAGATCTGGGATAACAGGGACATACTTAAACAAAATGAAAGCTATATACAGTAAACCAACAGCCAACATCAAACTAAATGGACAGAAACTCAACGCAATTCTTCTAAAATCAGGAACAAAACAAGGCTGTCCACTCTCTCCATACCTTTTCAACATGGTATTTGAAGTTCTAGCTATTGACATATGACAACAAAAGGGGATCAAGGGGATACAAACTGGGAAGGAAAAGATCAAACTTTCACTGTTTGCAGATGATATGATAGTTTACATAAACGACCCAAAGAACTCTACCAGGGAACTCTTACAGCTGATTAACACCTTCAGCAAAGTGGCAGACTACAAGATCAACTCAAGAAAATAAATAGCCCTAATATATACAGATGATAAAACGGCTTAAAAAGAAATCAGAAAAACATCACCCTTTACAATTGCCACAAACAACATAAAATACATTGTGGTAACGCTAACCAAACAAGTGAAAGACTTGTATCATAAGAACTTTGTATCTTTAAAGAAAGAAATTAAAGAAGCCCTCAGAAAATGGAAAGATCTCCCATGCTCTTGGATAGGTAGGATCAATGTAGTAAAAATGACGATCCTGCCAATAGCAATCTACAGATTTAATGCAATCCCCATTAAAATCCCAGCACAATTCTTCACAGACCTTGAAAGAACAATAATCAATTTTGTATGGAAAAACAAAAGACCCGGGATAGCCAAAACAACCCTATTCAACAAGGCAATGTCCGGAGGCATCACCATCCCTGA
Source organism: Mesocricetus auratus (assembly GCF_017639785.1). NCBI lineage: Eukaryota > Metazoa > Chordata > Mammalia > Rodentia > Cricetidae > Mesocricetus > Mesocricetus auratus. The sequence goes on from NW_024430519.1 coordinate 29,614, forward strand.
CTTCAAGCTCTATTGTAGAGCTATAGTCCTGAAAACAGCTTGGTATTGGCACAAAAATAGACAGGTAGACCAATGGAATCGACTTGAAAACCCGGGTATTAACCCACACACGTACGAACATCTGATTTTGACAAAGAAGCTAAAAATATACAATGGAATAAAGAAAGCATCTTCAACAAATGGTGCTGTCATAACTGGAGACTGGCATGCAGAAGAATGCGGATCGATCCATGTTTATCGCCATGCACAAAACTTAAGTCCAAATGGATCAAAGACCTCAACATAAATCCAGCCACACTGAACCTCTTAGAAGAGAAAGTGGGTGGTACCCTTGAACGAATTGGTACAGGAGACAGCTTCCTGAACATAACACCAGTAGCACAGACAGTGAGATCAACAATTAATAAATGGGACCTACTGAAACTGAGAAGCTTCTGTAAGGCAAAGGACACAGTCAGCAAGACAAAAAGGAAGGCCTCAGAATGGGAAAAAAATATTCACTAATCCCACATCTGACAGAGGGTTGATCTCCAAAATTTACAAAGAACTCAAGAAGCAAGTCTTCAAAACATCAAAGGACCCAATTAAAAAGTGGGCTGCAGAACTAAATAGAGAGTTTTCAATAGAGGAGTCTAAAATGGCTGAGAGGCACTTGAGAAAGTGCTCATCTTCCTTAGCCATCCGGGAAATGTAAATCAAAACAACTCTGTGATACCATCTCACTCCTGTCAGAATGGCTAAAATCGAAAACACCAATGACAATTTATGCTGGAGAGGATGTGGTGAAAGGGGGACACTCCTTCATTGCTGGTGGGTGTGCCAACTGGTTTAGCCACTTTGGAAATCAGTATGGAGATTCCTCAGAAAAATGGGAATAAACCTACCACAAGACCCAGCAACTCCACTCTTAGGCATATATCCAAAAGATGCCCATTCATACAACAAATATGTCTGCTCCACTATGTTCATAGCAGCTTTATTTGTAGTAGCCAGAACTTGGAAGCAACCTAGATGTCCCTCAACCGAAGAGTGGATAGAGAAAATGTGGTACACTTACACAATGGAGTACTATTCAGGAGAAAAAAACAATGGAATCCTGAGATTCTCAGGCAAATGGATGACACTAGAAGAAACCATCCTGAGTGAGGTAACCCAGTCACAAAAAGAGAAACATGGCATGTACTCTCTCATATATGGATTTTAGACATAGTTCTGGGGAGTGCCAGCCTACAATCCTATGGCCAGAGAGTCTATGAAACAGAAACTTCATTTAGTGGCTGATCGACGAAGAAGCAGACTCCCTCGGTTAAGTACTGAGCTGAACTCAAGAAAGCCAGTAACAGAGAGGGACGACTGATGACCAAAGGCTATTTTAACCCCCAGAAACAGCTGACCTGACAAAGATTAAATCTTGAATCATAGGCATCAGCCTGGGAATCCAGCATAGGACTGATCAAGACCCCCTGAATGTGGGTGTCAGTGAGGAGGCCTAGGTAATCTATTGAGCCTTGGGTAGCAGATCAGTACCCATCCCAAGTATACACATGGATTTTGGACTCCCATAGAACAATGTGAGCTGCACTCTCACCCTGCACTCTTGGGGAAGGGTCTAGGCCCTGCCCTATATGAAATGACAGACTATGGACACCCCCGTGGAGGGCCTCAGCCTCCCTGGGGGAATGAGGGGATAACAGGGGGTGGGTTGGGGGGAGGGCACAGGAGGAGGGGAGTGAAAGGGAGAGGGACCTTGAACTGACTTGTGAAGCAACCTTGTTTCTTATCTACATTTAAACTGGAAAAAAAAGATTGGGCTGGTTTAATCCCCAGAAACAGTTGACCTGTCAAGTGTTAACTCTTGAATCCCAGGCTGATGCCTGGGCATTCAGCATGGGACTGATCAAGACTCCCTGAATGGGGTTGTCTGGGAGGAAGCCTAGGTAATCTATTGAGACTTGGGCAGTAGATCAGTATTTATCCAGCATATGCAAATGAACTGTGGGTACGCATCCAACAATGTGAGATGCACTCTCACCCTGAACTCTTGGGGGAGGATCTAGGCCCTCCCCTGGATGAAATGACAGACTATGGACACCACCAAGGAAGGCCTCACCCTCCCTGGGGAAATGAGGGTACATTGGGGGTGGTTGAGGGAGTTTGGGGGGACATTGGGGGTGGTTGGGGAAGGAATGCAGGACCGTATGCAGAGCCTGTTTAACCTGGTCCTGACTGACCAACTGGTCCCCTGTTCTCCGGGAACTGCTGGTTTACTGGTATCATTGGTGGAAGAGAAGACCTTGAATCTGGGCTGTTCTGTGCCTGCCAGAATGGGAAGTTCTGTGAAGTTCCCTGGCTATTCTCAGGCATTCGAATTCAGGCCCGGAGGCACTGTTTGTTTTACCTGGTCCCGCTGGACCAGCTGGTCTGCTGGTATGGATGTGCGCCTTTCCTGGTCTCCTTGGTGGAAGAGAAGACCTGGAATCTGGGCTGCTTTGGCTCCTGCCGGGATAGGAAACTCTGTGCAGTTCGCAAGCTATGTCCAGGCTGTGGAATGTAGGCCTAGATGCAGGGCCTGTATTACTTGGTTCAGCCTGAGAGGCTGGTCCCCTGATCTCCTGGATTTGCTGGTTTTCTGGTTTCATTTGGTGGTAGAGAAGACCTGCAATCTGGGCTGCTTCATCTTGCCATGATGGGAAGCTCTGTGCAGTTCCCAGAGGATCACATGAACTGGGTCTTGTTGTTGGAAGAGAAGACCTGGAATCTGGGCTACTCTCTTCCTGCTAGGAAGGGAAGCTCTGTGCTGTTCCCATGTGATTCCCAGTCACTGGATCTGCTGATTTCCTGGATTCGTTAGTGGAAGAGAAGACCTGGAACCTGTGCTGCTCAGCTCCCGCCAAGATCACAAGATCTGTGCCGTTCACAGGCGATCTCCAGGTACTGGAATACAGGACTGGATGCAGGGTCTGTTTTACCTGGACTAGCCTGACCAGCTGTTCCCTTGGTTTCCTTGATCTGGTGATTTTCTGGTTTTGTTGGTGGAAGAGAAAACCTGGAATCTGTGCTGCTTGGCTCCTGCCGGGATGTGAAGGTCTGTGCAGTTCCCAAGATATCCCCAGCCACTGGAATGCAGGCACAGATGCAGGGCCTGTTTTACCTTGTCCTCCCAGACAAGCTGGTCTTCTGGTTTGGATCTGCTCATTTACTGTTATTAATGGTGGAAGAGAAGACCTGGAATCTGGGCTGTTCTGCTACTGCTAGGATGGGAAGTTCCCAGGCAATACCCAGGGACTAGATCTGCTGGTTTCCTGATCCTGGTGGTGGAATAAAAGACCTGCAATCTGGGTTTCTAGGCTCCCACAAGGATGAGAAGATCTGTGCCGTTCCCAGGTGACCCCAGTTCCTGGAATGCAGGACTGGATGCAGAGCCTGTTTAAACTGGACAAGCCTGACCAGCTGTTCCCCTGGTCTCCTGGATCTGCTGGTTTCCTGGTCTCGTTGGTGGAAGAGAAAACCTGTAATCTGGGCTGCTCGACTCCTGCCCGGATTGGAATCTCTGTATAATTCCCATGTGATACCCACGCACTGGATCTGCTGGTTTCCTTGTTTTGTTGGTGGAACAGAAGACCTGAAATCTGGGCTGCTCAGATCCTTCAAAGATGGGAAGCTCTGTGCAGTTCCCAGGCTATCCCCAGCCACTGGATTGCAAGCACTGATGTAGGGCCTGTTTTACCTTGTTGTCCCTGACAAGCTGGTCCTCTGCTTTTGGTTTGCTCATTTACTGTTATCGATGGTGGAAGAGAAGACCTGGAATCTGGGCTTCTCAGGTCCCACTGTGATTAAAAGTTCTGTGCAGTTCCCAGGTGATCTTCCAGCACTAGAATGCAGGCCCAGATGCAGGGCCTGTTTTACATGGTTCTGCTTGATAGCTGGTCCCCTGATCGCATGGATCTGCTGGTTTTCTGGTTACGTTGGTCGAAAAGAAGACCAGGAATCTTGGCTGCTCACTTCATGCCGGGATGGGAAGCTCTGTGCAGTTCCCAGGCGATCTCTAGGTACTGGATCTACTGGATTCCTTGACTCGTTGGTGGAAGACAAGACTGGAAATATGGACTCCTTGACTCATGCTGGCATGGGAAGCTCTGTGAATTTTCACAGGCGATACCCAGAAACTCTGTCTGCTAGTTTCCTGTACTTGTTGGTGAAAGAGACAAACTGGAATCTTCGCTGTTCACTTCCTGCCATGATTGGAATATCTGTGCAATTCCCAGGTGATCTCCATTACTTGGATCTGCTGGTTTTCTGGTCTCATTGGTGGAAGAGAAGAACTGGTGTCTGGGTTGCTCTGCTCCCGTCAGGATGGGAAATACTGTTCTGTTCCTACCTGATCCCCAGGCACTGGAATGCAGGCCCTGATGCAGGGCCTGTTTGAACTGGCCCTTCCTGAGCCACTAGTCCACTGGTCTCCTGGAACTGCTGGATTCCTGGTCTCATTGGTGGCAGAGAAGACCTGAAATCTGGGCTGCTCAGCTCCTGCCAGGATGAGAAGTTCTGTGCAGGTCCCAGGCTAACCATAGGCACTGTATATGCTGGGTTCCTCATCCCCTTGGTGGAAGGGAAACTTGGGATCTGGGCTTTTGCTTCCTGCCAGGAAGTGAAACTGTGCAGTTCCCAGGTGATCCCCAGGCACCGGATCTGCAGGTTTCCTTGACTCATTGGTGGTAGAGAAGAACAGGAATCTGGGCTGCTCCGCACCTGCCGGGCTGGGAAGCTCTGTGCAGTTCCCAGGGCTATCCCCAGGCACTGGAATGCAGGCCAAGATGCAGGGCCTATTGTACATGGTTCCACAATTACAACTGGCCACTGGTTTGGATTGCCTCCTTTACTGGTCTCATTGGTTGATGTGTAGACATGGCATCTGTGTTGCTTGGCTTCCACCGAAATTAAAAGCTCTGTGCATTTTCCAGTGGATAACAAGCACTGGATCTGCTGGTTTCCTGGTCTTGTTGGTGGAAGAGAAGATCTCGAATCTGGGCTGCTCATTTCCTGCCGGGATGGAAAGTTCTGTGCATTTCCCAGGGGATCACAGGCACTGGATCTGTTGGTTTCCAGGTCAAGTTGGTGGAAGAGAAGACCTGGAATCTGGGCTGCCCAGTACCTGCTGGAATGGGAAGCTCTGTGCAGTTCCCAGGCTATCCCCAGGCCCTGGAATGCAGGCCCGGATGCAGGGCCTGTTTCACCTGGTATCCCAGTACCAGATGGTCCTCTGGCCTTCTGTGTCTGCTCGTTTCCTGGACTAGTTGTTGGAAGAGAAGATCTGCAATCTGGTCTGCTCAGTTCCTGCCAGTATGGGAAGCTCTATGCAGTTCCCAGGGGATCACTGGCACTGGATCTGCTGGTGTACTAGTCCCTTTGGTGGAAGAGAAGACTTGGAATCTGGGCTGCTTACTTCCTTCCAGGTAGGAAGGCCCTGTGCAGTTCCCAGGCAATGCCCACACACTGGATCTGTTGGTTTCCTGGTCTCGTTGGTGGAAGTGAAGACCTGAAATCAGGGATGCTTGGCTCCTGCTCTGATGGGAAGCTCTGTGCAATTCCCAGGCTATTCCCAGGCAATGGAATGCCGGACTGGAAGCAGTGCCTGTTTTAACTGGTCCTACTGCATCAGCTGGTCCCCTGGTCTCCTGAGTCTACTGTTTTCCTAGTGTCGTTGGTGGAAGAGAAGACCTGGAATCTGGGCTAGGCTTACCTACCGGGATGGGAAGCTCTGTGCAGTTCCAAGGCGATTACAAGCTCTAGATCTGGTGATTTCCTGGTCTTTTTGGTGGAAAAGAAAAGCTGGATGATGGACTGCTCTTTCTTGCCGGTAGGATAAGCTCTGTGAATTTCCTAGGCTATACAAAGGCAATGGATCTGCTGGTTTCCTGGTCCCATTGGTGGAAGAGAAGACCTGGGATCTGGGCTGCCAGCCTTCTGTCAGTATTAGAAGCTCTGTTCAGTTCCCAGGCTATCACTAGGCACTGGGTATGCTGGTTTCCTGGTCTGGTTTTTGGAAGAGAAGACATGGAATCTGGGATGCTTGGCTCCTGCCGAAATGGAAAACACTGTGCATTTGCCAGGCGATTCCAAGACACTGGATCTGCTGGTTTCCTGGTCCTGTTAGGCAAAGAGGAGAACTGGAATCTGTTCCACTCATCTCCTGCCAGGATGGGAAGAGCTGTGCCGTTCCTAGTTGAACACCAGGCAATGGAATGCAGGAATGGATGCAGGGCCTGTTTTACCTGGTTCTGCCAGATTAGATGAGCCCTGGTCTCCTGGATCTTCTGGTTTCCTGGTCTCGTTGGTGGAAAAGAAGACCTGGAATCTGCTGTGCTGTGATCCTTCCTGTATTGGAAGCTCTGTGCAATTCCCAGCTGATCCCCAGGCACTGGAATGCAGGCCTAGATACAGGGATTCTTTTAACTGATCCCGCTGGACCTAATGGTCCCCTGTTCTGGATCTGTTTCGTGGTCTTCTTGTTGGAAGAGAAGACCTTAATCTTGGCTGCTCATCTTAAACTGGGACAGGAAGCTCTGTGCATTTCCATGGCCATCCCCGGGCACTGGATCTGCTGATTTCCTGGTCTCCTTGGTGGAAGAGAAGACCTGGAAACTGGCCTGCTCAGCTCCCGCCTGGATTGAACTTCGGTGCAGTTCCAAAGCTATCCCAAGGCACTGCAATGGAGGCCTGGATACAGGAGTTGTTTTAACTGATCACACTGGACCTTTTGGTCCCCTGTTCTGGATCTGTTTCATGGTCTCGTTGGTGGAAGAGAATACCTGGAATCTGGGCTTCTCATCTTCCACTGGGATGGGAAGCTGTGTGCAGTTCCCTGGAGATACCGGGACACTGGATCTGCTGCTTTCTTAGTCTAGTTAGTGGAATACCTGACCTGTGATCTGGGCTGCTCTGTTCCACGGTGATGGGAAGTTCTTGCAGTTCCCACGAGATCCCCAGACACTTGAATGCAGGCCAGGATGCAGGACCTGTTTTATCTGGTCCTGCAGGATCAGCTGGTCCCCTGGTTTCCTAGATCTGCAGTTAGAAAATTTGTGCAGTTCCCAGGTGATCCCCAAGCACTGGAATGCATTACCAGATGCATGGCTGTTTTACATGGTTCCACGGGACCAGGTGTCCCTTTGTCTCCTGGATGTTCTGGTTTCCTGCCCTGGTTGATGGAAGAGAAGACCTGGAATCTGGGCTGCTGGCTTCCTCCCGTGATGGGAAGCCTGTGCAGTTCCCAGGTGACCCCAGGCACTATATTTGCTGGTATCCTAGTCGTGTTAGTTGGAGAGAAGACTTGGAATCTGGGCTGCTTGGCTCCTGCCTGATTGGGAAGCTCTGTGCATTTCTCAGATTATCACAAGCCCTGGATGCAGGGCCTATTTTACCTGGTGCCACTGTACCAGCTAGTCCCCTTGTCCCCTGAATCTGCTTGTTTCCTTGTCTAGTTGGTCAAGAAGACCTGGAATCTCTGCAGCTGCTTCTGCTGGGATTGGAAGCACTGTGCAGTTCCCAGGGGGCATCAGGCACTGGAATGCAGTCCCAGAAACAGTGCCTATCTTATATGTTCCCCTTGGACCATCTGGTCCCCTTGTCTGGATCTGCTGGTTTTCTGGTCTCGATGTTGTAAGTGAAGACCTGAAAAGTTGGCAGCTCAGCTCCTGCCTGGATGGGAAGTTCTTTGCAGTTCCCAGACGAACCCCAGGCATAAGAATGCAGGCCCGGATTAAGAGCCTGTTTTTCTTGGTCCTGCAAGACCAGCTAGTACCCTGGTATCCTGGATCTGCTGGTTTCCTGATCTCGTTGGTGGAAGAGATGACCTGGAATCTGCGCTTCTCAGCTCCCGCCAGGATGGGAAGCTCTGTGCATTTCCCATTCTTTCCCAAGGCACTGGATCTATTTGTTTCCTGGTTTTGTTGGTGGAAGAGAAGACCTGGAATATGGGCTGCTTGGCTCCTGACAAGATGGGAAGCTCTATGCAATTCTCAGTTGACCCCCAGTAATTGGATCTTCTGGTTTCCTGGTCTCTTTGGTTGAAGAGAAGATCTGGAATCTGGGCTGCTAGCTTCCTGCTGGGATGGGAAACTGTGCAGTTCCAAGGCAATCACCAGGCACTGGATATGCTGGCATGGGAAGCTCTGTGAAGTTCCCAGGGGAGCACAGGCACTGGATTTGCTGGTTTCCTGGTCTCCATGGTGGAATAGAAGACCTGGAATGTGGGCTGCTCCTTCTTGCCGGGATGTGAAGCTCTGTGCAGTTCCCAGGTGATTCCCAGGCACTGAAATTCAAGCCCAGATGCAGGGCCTGTTTTACCTGTTCCCTGTTCCCACCATAGTAGCTGGTTCCCTGGTCTCCTGGATCTGCTAGTTTTCTGGTTTTGTAGGTGGAAGAGAAGACCTGGAATCTGGACTGCTTGGTTCCTGCTGGGATGCGAAGATATGTGCAGATTCCAGGAGATGACTAGGCACTTGATCGGCAGTTTTCTGGTCTCGTTGGTGGAAGTCACGACCTGGAATCTGGAGTGCTCGGCTCCCGTGGGGAGGGGAAGCTCTTTGCCGTTCCCAGGCAATCCACAGGCACTGAAATGCAGGCCTGGATCCAGGGCCTATTTTTTCTGGTTCCAACTGACAAGCTGGTGCACTGGTCTCCTGGGTCTCCTGGTTTTCTGGTCTCCTGGGTGGAAAAGAATAAATGGAATCGGCTTCTTGGCTCCTACACCTATGGGAAGCTTTGTGCTGTTCCCTGGCTATCTCCAGGCACTGGAATGCATGCCCCGATGCAGGGTCTCTTTTACCTGGTCCCCTGTACAAGCTGATCCACTGGTCTCCTGGATTTGCTGCATTGCTGGTCATTGTTAAAATAGAAGTCAAGGAATTTGGGCTGCTCTCTTCCTGCCAGGATGGTAAGTTCTGTGCAGTTCCCAGGCAATGACCAGGCACTGGATCTGCTAGTTTCCTGGTCTCGTTGGTGGAAGAGAAGACCTAGAATCCGGTCGGATCTGCACTTGATGGGATGGGAACATCTGCGTAGTTCCCAGGCAATCCCTTCACACTGGAATGCAGGCACAAATACACGGATTATTTTATCTGGACAGCTTGACCAGCTGGTCCCCTGATCTGCAAATGCAGGTTTCCTGGTCTCTT
>NW_024430520.1:0-15088 GCF_017639785.1 Mesocricetus auratus
TGGCTTGCTCTTTCTAATTCAGGTGCAGTGGAAGCAGAGAAGCCAGTTCATAGTGCTAACAGGCCACTTAGCCTAGCTAACCAGTGAGCCCCAAATCCCAGTGACAGAAGTTGTCTCAAAAGAAAGACAGACAGACAGAAAGAAGGGAGGGAGGAGAGAAACAGGAAGGAAGGCAAGAGAGAAAGAAAAAGAAAGACAAAAGATGCATGAGGAATCACTTTCAAATTTGACCCTTGACTTGCACATGCTGGGAAACACATTTGCAGCTTCACACATGTGAACTTCACATATATACATATGTGTGTATATGTATATGTGTGTATAAAACATATGCATAAATAAAGAAAAATAATGTATTTTTCAAGCATTTATGTATGTGTTTTCAAACCCAGATTTTGTGCCCACAGTAAGGAAATATTTGACTTTTCTAAATGAGGTTCCTATTTCTAGAGATCTGCTGTGACCTTTTGCCTTTGCCTGGGATGTTCATCTGGAAAAGAGCAGGACAGCGACGCTAGGCATTCCCACAAGAGGCCTCCTGGGCCACTCATGCACACTGATTACACTCCGTGGTTGCAGTGAGGAACAGTGTTTAAGGCCCCATGCTTCATAGGTGATAACATTTCTGAGGTTCAGGTTATGCCCTCACAGTTCCTATTTGTTTAAAAAGCTATTTGTCCTTTCCTCCTAAACTACTAATGTCTTTGTTTCCTTTCTCTAAAATGATATTGTAGTTTCTCAATATCCTACATAAATTTGAATAATCCCAGGAGCCTGATTTTAAGTTGGCTACCACTCCTCATACTGCAGCTAAGGTCGGTCACTTTGCTCACTCCAGATAAATCCTGAGTCCTTCTCACCAGTCTCCTCTGACTCAGCTGTAAACTTACACTTTAGACAGCTGATTGGAGTAGACTGCGACTTTGCCAGACTCTACTTCCCATGCTAAAATCGTGTTAAAGGCAACAGATTTGACATAAGAAGCACTTGAGTTAACTGATGTGAGCAAATTGAACACATGAAAAATACGGAATCGTAACTGGCACTTGGTGCTGCAATCACTGTGTGCCTGGCTTGCTCAATAGCATCATGTTGTACATTAGGAGGGTCACTAGTGGCTCCCTGAGCAGAATTCTATATACTGTATATATGCAGTTATACTCATACATACAATCAGTACGTTTATGTTTTCTCACATATTGGTATATCTGGGAGGGAAAATACCATGTTATAGTGATCATTTTCATCAATTACAGCGTTTGATTAGGCTTCAGCGTGCAGACATATTCCCTTTAAAATGCCTGGTACTGTATCAATCAAAAGACACCTACTCAGATTCTTTATTCTCTAAACACAAAAGGCTCAATTTCTTACTTTAAAAATAAGTGAGCTTCAGTGAGGTTTATTGATAGATTATCTATGAATTAAAAATGAATAATGATATAATTTCAAGCTATAATATGGAACTTGCATGTACATTCATTTTATATAAATTGAGAAGAACTTCCTAGAAATTGATTTCATAATGCCTCCAGCTTGTATCTTCAGTAAATGCATTTGATTTGCAGCATGCACTGTTAAATTTGTTTGATACATCCATGACTCTTTTATTTTATATTCAGAGTACATTTTTAAAATGTCTATTGATTTGGACATAAGATGTGGATAGTTATCTGGTGTTCAATAATTCTCTAAAACTTCCAGGATGCTTTGTATTTTCTCACAAACTGATGAGACATACCATCTGGTGATGAACCATTTATCATGGTGACTCTATTATTACACCATTACATCTATCTGTTTTTACTTTTTCACATGTTTTGTCTGTGGAACCACAATTTGTAGGTTCGCATATGTTTCCTGATAATGAAGACCGAGATGACAACAGAATGTGTTTCTTTTCTACTGAGAAGACATTGGAAGCAGAGAACAATTCCCACACAATCTATACTGAGTGAGGTCGCTGTCCTTGGTGAGGATGGTGTGACTAGGTAATTACACTTTCTTATGTCACAGTGTATACCAGGCCCGTTGTATTGTTTTACACTTGTTTTTATTGGTTGATTTCAAAGTTTCATATAGCATGCTTTGATCATATTCGCCTCCACTCCCTCACCTCATCCATAATCGATACATACCTCTTCCCTACACGTCCCACATAAATCGTGTTCTCTAGTAGGCTTCTACTTTAAATATTTTGTAGTAGTCCATTGACTTTCTTAACTTGGTACTTACTAAAGCTTCCTGTGTTATGTCCATAACTTCACTATTAATGAAAGATTCACTGTAAAAGAGACTTATCTTAGATAAGTTTTCTCATTTTCAATGTGTGTTAGGAAATAGGCTACAATTAGCATTTCTTTACAAATAGAAGTTAGTTCTATTTTTAAAATATTATATGTATTTGTTCATTTTTATGTGTACATATATGTGTGTATGTTACTGCTCATACATGTTTGTGGATGTTAGAAATATGTTCTCTTTTGCCATCATGTGGGTCCTGTGGATTGAACTCAGATCCTCTGGCTTTGTTGCAGGTGACTTAACCTTCTCAGCCATCACACTGCCCCAATTCCATAGTATTTATAAATTTAATTTAACAATTTTATATTAGGCTCACAATCTGTTTGGGGTTATATATATTTGGGTCTGAGAAATTCAGTTGATCAATTCTGTAGTAAAAGAACAAAACAACAAAAGAGCAAAACCAGAAAGATACAGTTGCTTCAGCATTTAGGGAGAAATTTAATAATACTAACACACATTATGTATGGATATACACATATGCATATTGGATCATTCGGAGGAATCAAAGGTATGATTCCCTTCCATGACCTCAAATTTGTTCAGTTTCTGTATAAATCTGAGAGGGGAAGAGAGCTCCCAGCTGTACCTGCCATGGAGCTTGATATTTGTAGAACGGTGATCAGAGGTTTACTGCCACTTCAGCTGAGACTGTCTAGTTTTGTCCAGTATCACAGGTGTTTCCAATTGCTTCAAGGTGTGTTATAAAAATGTGTAAATTGACGTCCTAAGACAGTCACATGACTGTTGTTCTACAGCTGTCCCAGAGTCCAGGAAATACGTTTCAACAAAGTTTACATATTTATTGAGCTCCTTACAAACACCATTTATTTCAATGCACATAATGTGGAGACTATGAAATGGCACAATTCTTTCAAATGATGGTTCTGCATTCAGGTACTATAACAATATCTTTTTACTAAATGTGATTGCAGATGTCCCCAATAACATACTGTACAATTTCTTTATCCTCTGATAGGCTATCTTACCATTTTTAAAATCATTTTGACAGCTGCTACGTATGAGGATCAAATATCTGAATTTTTACATAATCCTTACATCAATGAAGAACTCAGTGACATTCAAGAAGAGCTTAAGCAACGTTCTAATATTTAAAAAACACCATGCTAAAAAGCAGGTCATAACTACCAGGAAATCTAGAGAGATGCAAATAGAATTTGGAGTAAATCAACAGTGTAGTTATTAGGGGACCATTAGCTTCTTTCAAGATGCACTGACATAGAACTCTTCCCTTAAAATGACCAATTCAAATGGCTAATAATCTTCAAAGGATGGGAAAAGGGGACCTGGCAAGATGGCTTATCAGATAAAGGAACTTGCTGCCAAGGTGACAATCTGAGCTTGGTCTTCAGAACCACGTGGTGAAAGGAAAGAACTGACTCTTGCAAGATGTCGTCTGACACTGCCCATGCTCTGTAGCTCCTGACTTTCTAAAAAAATTATAAATAAGTAAATACTTACTGAAAACACTTCAAAAACATGCAAAAACACAGCATAGGACTTAACAATTACAAAGTGAAGCTGTACAATTCCATCCTTCTAATGCCATTTACAAGTTGAGAATATAGGAAATGAAGGAATTTAAAGTCTTTCTATTTCAGTACTTAAAATATTGTAGTAATATTTCTAGGATATCTATGCTGTAAGGAACTGCTTTTTACTCAAGTTTTAAATCTACCATATATACATTGGTGCATTTGATCAAGTAAACTCTCAAATACATGTAGATTTATAATTTTTATTTTTCAGCAATATATTTAGAGGCCATGCTTTATGTGTCTATCACATGTCAAATATCCGAGAAACCTTTAATGGTCCATATGCACATGAAGTAGATCCTGTATATCACTGGTCACTCTATGAACAAAAATTTCTGTAAGTGTAATCATGTGACATGCTCTTCTTATGTTTGAAGTCTTCCTTTCACATGCTCTATTTTACTTTGCAGCTAAAGCATTTAAAACTTTTATATCTATAAGAATGTTCCAACAGTAAAGAAAGAACACTGTCAAATTGAATTTTATGCTAGTTATTTAATGCAAAGGATGTAAGTGTGGATGGACCCATCTTAGCAGCTTTATAAAGTGTGGCCTCGCAGATAGTTCAGACAAGTAGCTCTAACTAACTTTACATTTTAGGGGTACTTGTGAGCATATGAATATTTAATAAAATAGGCATAGAATAGTTTTCTTCCAGCCTTGTGAGGAGAATCATAATCACGTGTCAGTTTTAAACAACAATATCCTGTCCCATTTTAGTATTTTAATACTGTGTTCAATACTGTGTTCCTCAGGACAGATTTTTTTCTCTCATCTTGTTCCATTAGCAGAGTAAAGGAAATTCTATCATTTGCCTCTGAAATGTTACTCCCAAACTCTTAACTAACTCACTATATCAACTTCTATGCTTTTGATTGGGACATGTCTAAAACTAACTATTATGAAGATGATGATGTAGGTTTAGATCATGGGTCTCATATGCAACTAGTTTGGAAATTGTGTCATGCACCATTGTGTGTTTTATGAGAATCATAGTGTGCAAACATTTTATTTGTCATGGAGGTCCATATCTTCCCTTTACGAAGCATCTGGTGAGATGGTGAACCTACATTGATTATCACAGAGTCACAGAGAAACCATTTTTGTAGAGCCAAATTTCCAAATGAAAGCAAACCTCAGCTCCAATAGCAAGTGTATTGCTCTCACTTACTCAAAAGTATTACTTACAGTAAGTTATACAGTATATATTATTTAACGATTGCTTGGAATTGCAATTTAAATGTGAAAATTCACTCCTGTGGCTTAACTGAAGATGCTTCTTGAAATCACATTCCTTAGAGGAGGTCGGAGGAAGTGACTCATTGTTGAATTCTTTCCAAGGTTGTCCAAAATGACTCCAATAATGTGTTGTGCAGGTGCACTCAAGTGCACAATTCATGCAAATTTAGGCATACAGACAGATTTTAAAACATAAAGAATAATGAATTTCCACTGTACAGAACTTGGCTACTTAACTACTGTGTTTGTAACTTAGATTAGAAAAAATCCAGATACTGTTACAACTGATGCTGATTCTGGGGGACACATGTCAGAGTGGGAAGCAGTTGCTGGGAAGCAAAGATCAGTGTGAGTGTTCTGAGCAGTGTGTGCCAGGGTGGTCTGCAGTTGTAGATTTTAGCATTAGTGTCTTCAGAGTCGCCACCTGTAAGAGCAAGGAGCTAGTTTTTCATTTTGTCAGTTTCATATGCCAATGAAATAATACACATTCATGCAAATTATATTAGGACAACACAAAGAACTCTGTTGTCTCCTTAGGGATGATGTAATTTGAATAACTATCCTATAATGCTAGAATTATTCATCAAGAAAGCAGAAACATCACCATTGAACACGATGGTTTCAATAGTGAGAAACCTAATTTATATAATTATGGCCAAGTTAATTATGTATTTTGAGGGAAAGTCTCACTTTGTAAATCAGGCTCCTTTAGACTGGGATCCTCCACCCCTCACCTTTCCAGTGCTCACACATTCCTCATGAGGCTGTGATCCTAAAGTAGGGATTGACTACTAACAGACATGGTTTGTTCTGATGAATGTTAGATCCTTCCTTATTTCCTCTTTTCTTCTTTCTATTTTTTTCTTCCCTTTCCTTTCTTACTTTCTTTTTGTTTTGATGTGCAACAGATTGAATCCAGGATTCATGTATGCTAGGCAAGCGCTTCACACAGTAATCGCATTTCGAATTTAATATTTTAACTCATGCCACCAGATTTGGAGCTAACACTGATAATGCTTCCAGTATAAAATTTTGACCAAATGAATTAACTCAGTTTAAGAAAACTGAGGCTTCCATGAGGGATTTTCAGAGTCTGTCACATCATCCCGGGAAGTGGCTTGGTTCTTCCCCATGTGTCCAGGGTGAGACACATGGTATGGGTTCCTAGAGTCCCTCTGTATGCCAGGAATAAATACTGCTCTACTCTCTTAGGTCCCACAGATTGCCAAGGCCTCCTCTCTGTCACCCAAGTTCGGTGGGAGGTTATGTCTGGATCAGTCCCATGCTGGCACCCCAATCATCAGTCTGTGGTCCATGTGTTCTCCCTTGTTTAGGTCAGCTGCCTCTGTGGGTTTCACAAGCCAGATCTTGATTCCTTTGGTCATCATTCCTCTTTGCAACTGGATTCCAGGAGTTCAATTTGGTTCCCAGTTGTGGGTGTCTATCTCTGCCTCCATCAGCCAATGGATGAGAGTTCTAGGATGGCATATAAGTCAGTCGTCATTCTCACCATCATGGGAGGGATTTAAAATAGGTTTTGTGCCAGTTGGTATTATTCTTGTAGATCGGTGAAGATCTCACTAGTGCCAGATCTCTCCTCTAACTTATGATGACTCCCTGTTTATGGTATCTCACATCCTTTTCTCCTCTATTCTTACCCTGGCTCAACCTTCCTGCTCTCCCACGTCCTCCTCTCCCCTCCTGTTTTCTCCCTCTCTTTCTCCCATCTCCTTGTGCCCTCCCCTTCTCCCCCCCAATCGAATTAGGAGATTGTATCCCCTAATGCTTCTCCAGATTACCATGTATATCTCTCTTAGTATCCTCCCTGCTCCCCAGACTGTATGGAGGTGTGATTGTGGGCTCGCAATGCGCTGCTATATGTCTAACATCCATATATGAATGAGTACCATGCTTGCCTTTTTAAAAAAGATTTATTTATTTATTTCATACGCAGTGTTCTGCATACATACCGGAAGAGGGCACCAGATTGAATTGTAGATGGCTGTGAGCCACCATGTGTTTACTGGGAATTGAAATCAGGACCTCTAGAAGAGCAGTCAGTGCTCTTAAACTCTGAGCCACCTCTTCAGCCCCCATGCTTGTTTATTGTGACTGGGTTACCTCACTCAGGATGGTTAATTCTAGTAACATCCATTTTACTGCAAATTCCAAGATTCCATTTTTTTTCTGCTGAGTATTACTCCATTGTGTAAATGCACCACGTTTTCTCTATCCACTCTTCAGTTGAGGGGCATCTAGGTTGCTTCCAGGTTCTGGCTATTATAAATAATGCTGCCAGGAACATAGTTGAGCAGATGTCCTTATTGTATGAGGGTATATCGTTTGGTATATGGCTGGAATCTGTGGTCTCTTAGTGTTTGCAGAACATCTACTCAGGACATTCTGGCTTTCCTAATTTCCATGGAGAAGATCGGGTGTAAATCTGATAGGTTTGCCTTCATATGTTTCTTGGCATTTTTCCCTTGGTGCTTTTAATATTCCTTCTTTATTCTGTATGTTTGGTGTTCTGATTATTATGTGGCAAAGGGACTTTTATTTTTGGTCCAGTCTATGTGATGTTTAGTAAGCTTCTTGTAGTTTCATAGGCATCTCCTTCTTCAGGTTGGGAAATTTTTCTTCTATGGTTTTGTTGAATATGTTTTCTGCACCATTGAGCTGGGCTTCTTCGCCTTCTTCTATACCTATTATTCTTAGATTTGGTCTTTTCATGGTGTCCCATATTTCCTGGATATTTTGTGCTAAGGATTTGTTGGATTTAAGACTTTCTTTTGTCGATGATTCTATTTCCTCTAGTTCATCTTCAGTGCATGAGCTTCTGTCTTCCATTTCTTTTATTCTGTTAGGTATGCTTGCATCTGTAGTTCCTGATTGCTTTTGCAGCCTTTCGATTTCCAGCATTACCTCAGTTTTTGTTTTTCTTATTTTCTCCATTTTGGTTTTCAGGTTTTTAACTGTTTGAACTGTTTCCTTCATCCATTTGATTATTTTTTCTTTGATTTTCTTAAGAGATTTTTTTGATTTATTGCATTTTTGTTTGTGTTTTCTTCCATTTCTTAAAGGATTTTCTCACATACTCTTTGAGGGCCTCTCTCATTTTCAAAATTTTGTATTGAAGGTCATTCTTTTCTGTGTTATCTGTGTTCAGGTATTGCTGGTGTAGAGTTTCTAGACTCTGGTGGTGTTTTATATTGCCTTCTTCCCATCTTTTCTCTCAGTGGGACCTCCTGGGGTCTCTTCCTCTCCTGGTGGGGTTGAGTCTAAGGATCCTTTCCAGTGCATGCAAGCAAGTCCAATGCTTCAATGGGTGCAGGTGTGTCTGGGATACTCTCAAGCACAGGGTGGAGAGCAGAGGGGACTAAAGACTCAAGCACAGGACAGGGGCTCAAGCACAGGGCAGAGAATGGAGGGCACTGTATACTGAGTTGTGGCCAGACTCAGGGTGATCCTTCTTAGTGGGGCAGGTCCTCTCTAGGTGCAGAAAGCACCCAGGGAGACAGAGCTAGGGGATCTAGGGAGTCGGGGCTCAGAGCAAGGCCCCCAAAATCTTAAGCAATGGGAAAGGAACAGAAGACACTGTGGAATGAGGTGTGGGCAGAGGGTGATCTTTCTGAGAGGGGCAGGTCCTCTCTGGGTGCAGAAAATGCCCACGGAGATGGAGCCTGGGGATGTAGGGAGTTGGGGCTCATAACCGGGCCCCCCACTTACATTAAGCACTGGGAAAGGACTGGAAGTCACCTAAAACATTTTTTAGAAGTCAAATTATCGTACATATTTGTATGGTATAAATTTTGAAAAAGTATCAACTGAGTTATACAAAAGGCAGTTTATAAAGATGTCTATTTCTAATGTGAGACAACTATTAATTTTCAAAAATAATTGTTATTACACCAGTTTGATATAAATCAAGCTCACATTTCTAAAAGATGTATTTGTATTATTGCAATAACCTAACTTTTCTTATTATAAATGTATCAAAAATAAATGAGATACTTTTCTGTCTCCCAAACCCACAATGGAGGTTTAAAAAGTATATAGGGTATAAGTAAATTAAATGTAGTCTTCTGACAAAAAGAGTTCACTCTTTCCTTAAGTGTGGTTATTTATTTACATTTCACAATTATAGTCTACAACAAAAGCAATACTATTCAATGCTTTTATTTAAAGATTCATTTTCAATTTAGCTAAAAATTTCAAATGCTAATTTGAAACATACTAAGGAGAAACTTACTCCATGGAAACTAATCTGATTATTGCCTTTTTATCAACTCACAATTTACAGCCAGGACTTGTGGGTTTCTGCACAATTATCCTCTTGGCCTATATGCAGGACAATAATCAAAGTCAATAATAGTTAGACAAATAAAAGCAGTTCCCTAGTCTAGCTGAGTGCTTTCTTGTTAGGATATACTCTTCATTGACAATATGCATTTACAAGTTTGCCAAATTTGCTTTTGATATGAGAGTCACTCTCTTTTCTCAAAATGCTATACCAAAGTTTTGATTTATTTACAAGAAGACAACTTCTACTTTTCTAAATACTTATATCAGTTCCCATAGATCCGAGAGGCTCTCACCCCCTAGCAAATATGTATCCATTTCTGCCAAAGACAGAGGCTGTTACAGAAATTCCTAAGTGACCAAAGTGTAGACGTGGTGACTCTGAAGTGCCAATTCCCATTTGTGACATCTACAAAATATCAGGGAATATTGCAAAAATATTATAAATGTCAGAGAACCATGAGAGCTGCTGTGACATAAAATCCTCTGTACATGACAGTGGTGTGGCACATTCCTGAACTCTCTACAGCTGTGGTTTCTTGAATGAGAGAATGCCAAGAGACACCAGTCAGTATCCCCGTGGATACAGGGGGGTTAATAGGACTTCACCTTGAGAGTTCAAGTTTTCTTCAAGCAGGCAAGAAAGGGAAAAACACATTAACAAATCAGGGTGAAAAGTGGAAAGTGCCAAGTTCACTCCTCTCACACATGGCTTTCAATTTGTCCATTTTTAAGAGAGCATCTGTGTTCATATCATGTATTAACATACACAGGATGACAGTTGTGATAATAAGGAAATAAAATACAAACATAAGCATAGACTATATATTCATGTAATTTGGTAAAGTTTTATCAGAACTTAATTATGCATATGTACCTATGGAGAAAATAGGATTTTTTGGAGACAAAAAAATTCATTCACTGGTAAGACAAGTAAACAATTTCCTGGGATTCAGTAAGACCTGGTTAATGAACTTGAGTATCATCAGTTCTATCATCAACTATTACCATGGAAACACAATATTTTTTGGTAATTTATTTTTTATTTTAATTTTATTAACATAAATTATGTCTTAGAAACACGCATGCATGCTTCACATGTCATTCCTAGCTACCTCTCTCAACCCTTTTCCCTTGTCCCTCCCCTAGACCTCCCCTAGCCCCACAGAGAATCCCCACATCATTCTCCAGGGCAGGACCTAGGCCCCTCCCCATGTGTCCAGGCTGAGAGAGCATCCCTCCATGTGGAATGGGCTCCCAAAGTTCATTTATATACCATGGTAAACACTAATCTAATACTGAAGGTCCCAGAGATCTCCAAGGGCTCCTCACTAACATTACATTCATCGAGTCTGGATCCAGTCCCCTGTTGGCCTCTCAGCCATCAGTGTGGGATTCAAGAGCTCTGCCTTCTCTGGTCAGCTGTCTTTGTTGGCTTCAACAGCATGGGCTTGACCCCGTTGCTCATCACTCCTCCATCTCTGTCACTGTGTTCCAGGAGTTCAATTGAGTATCTAGCTGTGGGTATCTGTCTCTGCTTCCATCAGTCCCTGGATGAAGGTTCTAGGATGGCATATAAGATAGTCATCAAACTTATCATCAGGGAAGGAGGGGCTATTAATGTTAATCTCTCTGCTATTGCTTAGTTTTCCAGTTGGTGTTATCCTAGTAGATCTCAGGAAATCTCACTAGTGTCAGCTCTCTCCTCAAACCTATAATGACTCCATCTATTATAGTTACTCTCATCCTGCTCTCCTCTATTCTTACCTCGACACAAGCTTCCAGGTCCCACTTGCCTTCTTCTCTCCTGTTCTTATCCCTCTGTCTTTTTTCTGGTTCCCTCTCCCTTCCCCCGATGTTCCCAATCTGCTCAGGAGATCTTGCTTCAGTCCACTTCACTGTTTCCCAGACTCACTGGCACTGGGATTGTCAGCGGACACTCCGCTGGTCCATGTCTAAAATGCACATATGTGTGAGTACATACCATGTTTATCATTTTGTGACTGAGTTACCTCACTCAGGATGGTTTCTTCTAGTGCCATCCATTTGCCTGCAAAGTTCAAGATTCCATTGTATTTTTTCTGCTGAGTAGTACTCCATTGTGTACATGTACCACATTTTCTCTATCCACTCTTCAGTTTTGGGGCATCTACGTTGCTTCCAGGATCTAACTACTACATATAATGCTGCTATGGACATAGTGGAACAGACATCCTTATTGGCCATCTTTTGGCTATAGGCCTAAGAGTGGAGTTGCTGGGTCATGTTGGTAGACTGATTAACATTTTCCTGAGGAATCTCCATACTGATTTCCAAAGTGGCTGCACAAGTTTGCACTCCCACCAGCAGTGGAGGAGTGTTCCCCTTTCTCCACATCATCTCCAGCATAAATTGTCCATCATGTTTTTTTATTTTAGCCATTCAGACAGGAGTAAAATGATGTATCAGAGTTGTTTTGATTTTCATTTCCCTAATGGCTAAGGATGTTGAGCACTTTCTTAAGTGTCTCTGAGCCATTTTAGACTCCTATATTGAGAATTCTCTATTTAGTTCAATCCCCCACTTTTTAATTGGATCTTTTGGTGTTTGGAGACATGCTTCTTGAGTTCTTTGTAAATTTTTGAGATCACCCCTTTGTCAGATGTGGGATTAGTGAATATCTTTTCCCAATCTGTGGGTTCCCTTTTTGTCTTGCTGACTGTGTCCTTTGCCTTACAGAAGCTTCTCAGTTTCAGAAGGTCCAATTTATTAATTGTCGATGTCAGTGCTTATGCTACTGATGAGTTAAAGAAGTGATTTCCTGTCCCAATTCGTTCAAGGGTACCTCCCAATTTGCCTTTTAACAAGTTCAGTATGGATGAATTTATGTCAAGATTTTTGATGCAGTTGGAAGTCAGTTTTGTGCATGGTAATAGACATGGATCTATGTGCCTTCTTCTACATGCCAGCATCCAGTTATACCAACACCATTTGTTGAAGATGCTATCTTTTTTCCATTGTATACTTTTAGCTTCTTTATTGAAAATCAGGTGTTGGTAAGTTTGTGGATTAATCTCAGGGTGTTCAGTTCCATTCCATTGGTCTACATGTATATTTTTGTGCCAATATCAAGCTGTATTCAGGACTATAGCTCTATACTAGAGCGTGAAGTCAGGGATGATGATGCCTCCCAATGTTGCTTTTGTGAGCTGGGTTGTCCTGACTAACCTGGTTTTTTTGTTTGTTTGTTTGTTTGTTTTCCATGTAACGTTGATAATTGTTCTTTCAAGTTCTGTGAAGAATTGTTTTGGGATTTTGATAGGATTTGCATTGAGTCTTTAGGTTGCTTTTGGCAGGATTCCCATGTTTACTATATTGCTCCCAACTATCCAAGAGCATGGGAGATCTTTCCATTTTCTGGTGTCTTCTGTAATTTCTTTCTTTAAAGATTCAAAGTCCTTGTGATACAGGTCTTTCACTTGTTTAGTTAGCATTATCACAAAGGATTTTATGTTGTTTGTGGCAATTGTAAATTGTGATATTTCTCTGATTTCTTTCTCAGCCATTTTATCTTCTGTATATAGTAGGACTATTGATTTTCTTGAATTGCTCTTGTATCCCACCAATTTGCTGAAGGTATTTATCAGCTGTAAGAGTTCCCTGGTAGAGTTTTTTGCCAATAGCGAAAGTTTGACCTTTTCCTTTCCAACTTGTATCACCTTGATTTCCATTTGTTGTCTTATTGCTCTTACTAGAACATTGAGTACAATATGGAAGAGATGTGGAGAGAGTGGACAGCCTTGCCTTGTTCCAGATTTTAGAGGAATTGCCTTGAGTTTTGTTAATTTACATATTCATACTCTGCCATTTGGTATGTTTGGATAAAGGTTTGTCTATCTTGCTGATTTTCTCAAAGAACCAACTCTTTGTTACATTGATCCTTTGTATCGTTTCCCTGGTTTCTACTTTATTTATTTCAGCCCTTAATTTAATTATTTCCTGGTGTCTGCTCCTCTGGGATGAGTTTGCTTCCTTTTGTTCTAGAACTTTCAATTGTGCTGCTAATTCTCTAGTATGACTATTCTCCAATTTCTTCATGTCGGCACTTATTGCTATGAACTTTCCTCTTAATACTGCTTTCTACATGTCCCATAAGTTTGCATATGTTGTGTCTTCATTCTCATTGAAACAAGTGAAGTCTTTAATTTCTATTTTATTTCTTCTTTGACCCAGGAGTGGGGCAATTGTGCATTATTCAAATTTTCTTTCATTTGTAGGGTTTCTGCGATTTGTGTTAATATTGAAATTATTTTTAACACATGGTTGTCTGATAAGATACAAGGAGTAGTTACAATTTTTTTGTATCTATTGAGGTTGGCTATGTTGCCAAATATGTGTTCGTTTATTGAGAAGGTTCCAAGTGGCACTGAGGAGAAGGTAAATTCTTTTGTGTTTGCATGGATTATTCTATAGATGTCTGTTAAACCTAATTGGGTTATAACTTCTTTTAGATCATTCATATCCTTGTTAAGTTCCTGTCTATTGGTCCTGTCTTGTTGTGAGAGCAGGGGGTTGAACTGTCCCACTACAATTGTGTGTGGTTTTATATGTGCTTTGAGTTTTAGTAATGTTTCTTTTACAAACATGGATGGCTTTGTATTTGGAGCATAGATGTTCAGATTTGAGACTTTATCTTGGTGGATTTCTCCTTTGATGAGTATGAAGTGGCCTCCATCTCTTTGGATTGATTTTAGTTTAAAGTCTAATATTTTAGACATTATTATTTCTACCCCCACTTGTTTTCTTGGATCCATTTAATTGGAAAATCTTTTCCCAACCCTTCATGTCTGTCTTTGAAGCTGAGGTGTGTTTTTTGTATGCACTAGAAGCATGAATTCTGACTTTGAATCCATTCTGCTAGCCTATGCCTGTTTATGGGCCAGTTAAGACAATTAATATTGAGGGAAATTAATGACCATTGATAACTCATTCTCATTTGTTTTGGAATTCTTGTTGGTGGAATTATATGTGGATTTCCACCACTTCTCCTTTTGCCTGTTGGTAAACTGGGATTATCTATTACCTATGCTTTCCTGGTTGTAGTTATCTTCCTTGGGTTGGAGTTTTCCTTTCAGAATTTTCTGTAGGACTGGGTTAATTGATACGTGCTGTTTAAATCTGGTTTTGTCATGGAATATCTTGTTTTCTCCATCGTTATTGAATGAAAGCTTTGCTGGGTCTAGGAGTCTGGGCTGGCATCCATGGTCCCTTAATGTTGGTAGATTATCTATCCAGGACCTTATGGCTTCCAGAGTTTTCATGGAGATGTCAGATGTAATTCTGATAGGTTTTCTTTATATATTACATGGCCTTTTTGCTAACTGCTCCTAATATTCTTTGTTTATTCTGTATGTTTTAAGTCTTGATTTTTATGTGTTTAGGGGATTTCTTTGCTGCACTCTTTTTGGTATTCTGTAAGCTTCTTGCTCTTTCATTGGCATGTCTTTTTTAGGTTGGGAAAGTTTACTTCTATAATTTTGTTGAATATATTTTCTGACCCTTTCAGTTGGGTTTCTTCACCTTCTATTCTTAGGTTTGGCCTTTTCATGGTGTCCCATATTTCCTGGATATTTTGTGTTAGGGATTCATTAAACTTAAAATTTTCTGTGGTCAATGAATCTATTTCTCCTAGTTTGCCTTCAACACCT
>NW_024430521.1:0-15845 GCF_017639785.1 Mesocricetus auratus
ATTGATCTGGACCCCCAAATGTGAGTGTCAGCGAGAAGGCTTGGGCAACCTATGGGGCCCTGAGCTGTGGATCAGTGTCTATCCCTGATATACAAATAGTCTTTGTGTGCCTATAGCACAAAGAGGGATGCTCTCTCAGCCTGGACTCTTAGGGGAGTGCCTGGACCCTACCCAGAGTAAAATGACAGACTCTGATATCCCCTATGTGGAAGGATTTGGCAATAGGGTTGGAGGGTGGGGGGAAAGGGGAGTGGGGGTGGAGGGGAGGGAGAGGGAACTGGGATTGACATGTAAAACAAGCTCTTTAAAATAAAAAATTAAATATATATATATATATATATATATATATAGCAATAATTATCTTAAAATAATAGTCATGCCGGGAAGTGGATGCGCACGCCTTTAATCCCAGCACTTGGGAGGCAGAGGCAGGCGGATCTCTGTGAGTTCGAGGCCGGGCTGGACCGATCGCCCTGAAAAAATACAGAGAAACCCTGTCTCGTAAAAACCAAAAAAATAATAGTCATAAGATATTTACTTGCTTAATTTTTGTTGAGTTTTACAGAGAGCAATTGCCATGTGATTCAGGATGGCCTTTAACACAGTTAATTCCTCCACTACCTCATTGCTACCTGAATAGGCCTCTCTCATTTTGCATGATTAAATCAGAGTATAAATGTGGAAGTAGATTCACATACACACACACGGACACACACTCACACACATACTTTAGTTAGATATACATAAAAAGAATTCGTTTTTTTTCATTAGAAATCATGGTTTCATGTAATATCGAATAAATAGAGAGCTCTATGAAGAGAAAAACAGAATTAGAGTTTGGAGCCCCCAGTATAATCACATGGATTTCGAGGTGCATTTTATGAAATTATTCAAGCTGATAATGTGTTGCATGTCTCTATTATTATTTTTTTTTGGTTTTTACGAGACAGGGTTTCCCTGTATTGTTTTGGAGGCTATCGGTCCAGCCCAGCCTCGAACTCACAGAGATCTGCCTGCCTCTGCCTCCCGAGTGCTGGGATTAAAGGTGTGTGCCACCACCGCCCGGTGCATGTCTCTATTATTATCTTTTCATTACTTCCCATATGGACAATTGAAACATTTCACAAAGTGAACCTTGATTTTTCTTTCCCAAAGTATATACTCAAAATTCCAGAAAATCAATCATTTGGTTTCTCACATTTTCTTTCACTCCAATTTCAATCATATAAAATTTAATGGTAGCTTTACTGATATAAAATACATTGTTTACTAAATCACTAATATTAATAAGATTTTATCATATACTGAAAGTGGATTCAATACTTTATGCAATAAAAAATCATTGGCACATCTATTCATCATGAGGAAGAAAAAGATCAAGATTAATCCAAGCTGATGCTTTCTAACTACTGGCAATTTGCAGGAATTTGATTCTTTTTCTTTCAATTAACTTCTTCCCCATGTATATTTTTCTACATCTTCTGACATGAAATCATTACTAAATTGGTAGTAGTTATTGCAGTTCTTAATAATATTAAAATGGGGACTATGATTAATCAGATTTATTTGCATTCTGAAACCCATCTGCAGATGCCTTTTATCCTTCCACTGTGCCAAACCAGGGGACTTGTTCCTTTAAAAATGAGACTCCTTCATGTACTGAAGGGGTGGACTCCAAAGAACAGGCTTCAACCTCCAGGGAAGGTGATTGACTGAAGCCACATGATTTCTGAGGGACTTTAGGATTCTAGGAAAACGCAAAGAATTCTTTTGGCTGTAACAACCTAGTTCATGTCACCTGATTTGTGTGGCAGAAGTCCTATAAGAAGCCACCAGAAAGATTCAGCATATACTTATGCTAATTTACAAATTAAAGTTAAAAGACTGAAGTGCCTATTTATGGTTCCAAAGGGGATACTGTCAAAAGTGTTTCTTAGCATTTCTAATATCTGTTCCCTTATAACAGATTACTGGATCCTCAGCACTTACCAACCTGTGCCCACACCGTAAAACACTCCAGCCCCTGAGTTCCAATTCCCTTCCTCTATCCTGTGATTATCACATAGCCTCAGTCACTTTGGATTTGGGGGGTCTCGCAGGATCCTGGCCTCTTGGTTCCCATCCTTGTCTTTTCTAGTATCTACTCCCACATTCTCTCATGTGGTCCTTCATTCTGGACATTTTAGAGGCTTCTAGGTATTTTTCCCCCATATCTAACAGTAAACCTTCTGTCCCCCATATCTAAGCACATACCAGCATCATTTCATTATTTTCTTTCCAATCAGCAGGGTTTATTTCACAAATATGTAGCAGAAATTGAATAGAGCATTTCAAGAACAATTAAGGGAAGACCCTTTCATAATCGTATGGGTTGCTATATAAAACTATGAAAAATTTATCTGTGTACTCTAAATTTTGTCAGAAAAAATGTTTTAACATATTTTACAATTTAGTGTTTAAATGCTTCCCTAAATGCCTGTCTGTATAGCACAAAAATTCCTAGTGCTAGTGTAGACCAGAGGCAGAAATATAATCCTCTTCAAATGGAGTTACAATCAAGGTACAAGAAATTCATCCCAATTCTACAAGAGGAGGATCCGATGCTCAAAAAAATTGAGTCATCAGACACTCAAAACTTCAATTAGACTGTGTTATCCTAGAGAAAACATTGGGTGAAGCAAATGTGAATTTAATGAAACTCATATTTAAAGGAAATCCAAAAGCTTAGAACATTGAGCAGTTCATGAAATATTCTTGGGAATTGGTTGCTTTTTGGGAAAAGCATGGGGCCTTTTTGGTCATCTTTCTACCCCTGAAAGTTACTTTGAATCACTTAATTTCAGCTTTTGTTGTCTTTTTGGCAAATGATTTAAATTGTTTAACCTACAACCAACCATGGTTTTCTGGGAATCCTCTTCTAAGGTTGGTTCATTCAAGTTACACATATTCTCTAGAATGATTCAAACAGCACTCACCAAGACGTGAAGGTTTTTTCCTGCTGCAGTTACTAATTATCCAAAACTGCTCATAGCCACACACCATCAGAAGAATCTGTGACATGAGCTTCAAAATGTAATCAGATATTAAGGTTATAATTTCCCCAGTAAAGCCAGCATCTGTGCTGGATTGTTTAGATACAGATATTGTGAATTTAATTAATGTCATAGTTGGATTGACATAAAAAGCTTCTTTCTATAACTGTACTTACTTGACCTGGACAAATTAAGAGTAACTGCACACAAATATCCTGTGTGTATCTTGTGCCAAATATTTATAACAGGCATGGGAGAGTGCAGTATCCTAGGGATCGCAGTCATTGTTCTTCTTCTTCTTCTTCTTCTTCTTCTTCTTCTTCTTCTTCTTCTTCTTATTATTATTATTATTATTATTATTATTACTATTATTGTTTTTGTTTAATAATAACAAAATTTATTTTTATTATTATTAACTTAGTTTTTCAGCAGAGATTTTCTATGATTTCTTGACTTACCTAGTACACTCTTTGCAGGTCAGTCTGGCCTCACACTCACAGGTCCAACTGCATCTTCCTGTTATCTGCTGGGATTCAGACAATCAGCTGCTTTGCATTCTCCCATTTCATTCTTTACCTAAGCAACTTTTGATGGCCTCTCGCAATGTTCACCAGATTAGCTAGTGTGCTTCACTGTGATTAAGAGAGTCCAAAATATCTGTCTTCATACCCAGAGCTTGTTTGTCTATGATGCCTGTCGTCTATGCTGACGAACTGCCCATACCAGAAGAGAACACTGATGGCAAGAGCAACTCTCGAATGCCAGCAGAGAACAATGATCGCGAGCACACCTCTGGAATTCCATCTAAGAACGCTGATGATGAGCATACCTCTGGAATGCCAGCAGAGAACACTGATCGCGAGCATAACTCTGGAACCCTGATAACTTCCTGAAGTCCACTGCCATTTCAGATATGCGCTTGGACTGCCAGACGTGTGCACAGGTCTTGGGAAGAAAAGCCTCTTACAGACATTATCGGTAAACCTCTTCCTGAAGCCAGTTGCCATTGGAGATCAGCCTCTACTGGAGAAATTCCCTTGCCAGCAGAGAACACTGATTGGGAGCCCATCTCTGGAACTTTGATCACTTCTTGAAGTCAACTGTTACTCCAGTTCTTTGCTTGGCCTGCTGGAAGTGTGCACATATATTTGGAAGTAAAGATTCCTACAATCACAATCGCTTATCCTCTTCCTGCTGCCAGTTGTCATGGGAAACATCCTTCAAGGCTCTTTTTTCTGAGGTAAATAACATAAGACAATTTTCTCTGCTCAACTTTCTTAGAAACTACCTGCCTAGACCAGTGGAGAGAGGCCTACAGGCCTCATCTTGGCTTTGGCCTTTCTGATCGTGGTTTCTCAGAAAATGGACCACTATCAGCAACCAAGACCCAAAAGAGGAGGTTTACACCCCAGAGAAAAGCCTAGAATATTTGACAACCAATATAGCTCAGAGGGATTTAACACATCAACAACAACTGCCACAGTCTATGCCCAGACTGAGGTTCAGAGACTCACTCAAATGTGGACCAGGAGGCAGGCAATAAATGCAGGTGGGTCAAATTCCCTGACTCTGCATACGTGTAAAGCCCATACTATTATGCAGGTCATGAAGTATCTACAGACTCTATAGTGTGCAACTTGATTTTCATTGTTTCTTATTTCATACTTACTTCTTTATTTCTTTGTTTCTTTCTTTCTCTCTTTGTTTCTTCCTTAATTTCTGTCTTCATTTGTTATTTTCCCTCATTAGTAGGACTGAAGTTTGAGTTCATGGATGAGGTACATGTCAGACATTGATTCTGCAAACAAAAAACATGGCCATTATCAACACAATATGTTGGGAAACTTTCAAACTAGTTTCTAGTTTGAACTTCTGGTTTTGTTAGTGAATGTGTAGCATCTAGTTGCAAAATGCTGTGTCAGGTCTCAGTGTGAAAATAAGTAGAAGCAGATGATTCCATGCTGAGTTGTAATGCCTTTTAAAACCTGCAGATTAGGAAGAGTTTTAATTGTCCATGTATCAATGACTTTTGTTTTATATAACAAAGTTAAATTAAAAAGCTTGATTTATTTTTATTTTTGAACTTTTATACCCTACTTGCTCAATAATCCTCTGAATTATTTTATAATAATTTTTATTTAACTTTTTACATATTTCTCCCATTTCCATCTCCCTCCCCTCCTTCCTGGGCCCCCACCTTCCCAAACCCCCCACTCCACTTGATTCCCCTCTGCTCCACAGGGAGGGTAAGGCTTT
The DNA here is from genome assembly GCF_017639785.1 of Mesocricetus auratus. Lineage (NCBI taxonomy): Eukaryota > Metazoa > Chordata > Mammalia > Rodentia > Cricetidae > Mesocricetus > Mesocricetus auratus. The sequence continues at coordinate 5,289 of NW_024430521.1, forward strand.
CCATGAGGGAATTTTGGAGTCTGTCATATCATCCCAAGATTGGTGAGAATTTAAGCTTGGGAAATAGGTCCAAAAATATTAGCTCATTTATCAGTAGCATGTCTTGATCACACTTCTAGATGCCACGAAACACAGGAAGCCTCAGAATTTTAACCAACCATCAGAGGGCATAGGCTGTTAAGTCATGATTTTCTGGCAACGTTGGGCCCAAAGGAGACTCAAGAAGCTGGAAGTTGATCATTGGCCAAAGGAGGAGGTAGCAGGTGGGAAGCCATGTTAAATTTGTGTATTTTAGTATTCCAAAGCATGTGCTTTGGTACAACTGCTAATATCAGCATACATTGGAAGTGAGTCTCACAATCATCCATGGCCAAAGACTTGGATATTGACCAAGAAATTTGAACTGTTGACCATGGCATGTGTGCCTAATCTCACAGTCTATAGTCTGTGTTGAAGTTTCTCAATGAATTTTGTTGATTGATGTCCTTTCTGTTAAGAAGCAAAATTCTTCACTAAGAAATTTAAGGACTCAAACTTAACCTCCCTGTGTAAGTTTTCCTTCTTACATGTGTTCAGAAATGTTGTCTGACAAATATTATGTTTGTAATTTCCCCTAATGTGACAGCTGCTGAACTTATTGTATGTGAAGTCTCTTAAGAGCTTTGATACAGAGTGTGAGCATGACATGGAAAATTAGAATTTATTTGGTGTCATATTGAGCCTTGGTTATTCTAGTCTCTATCCTTGGCATTAAGTACACACTGATATTTTGAGAAAAAGGAGTTTTGTTTATCTGTGTTTTTATTATCCGTAAGTCTTCAAACAATAATAAAACTCCATTTTATATTAAAATAATACAAAACAAAATTTATTCTTTTACGAACATATTACTAGCTTATGTCTCATTAATTTCTGTTACTTAAGCTTATAGATATATATATAATATATTATAATAAATGAATGTATAATCACATTTGATATACATTATTATTTTATTTATAAATTATGAATTTCTATATTTGTATATGTATTTATATGCATCTCTTTTAAATAATTTTTATTTTATTTATTTGCATCCCTCCTGTATTTGACTTTCTTTGGTTCATTTGCCTAATTCCCTGGTGATTCCCCCTTCCTATTATTGACCTCTACTCTTCCCTCCTACTCATATTCATGAATGATTATATCTTGTTTGTGTTTGTTATTTTCCTTTTTGGGCTATTCCTTTATTTCTTCCCCCCCTTATTTCTCTCTTCTTTCCCTTTACCTATTTTTAAATGTTCCCTTTAAGGAGCTGAAAATTGTGTTCTTCGACCAAATACATGTCAGAAAATGGTTTGGAAAGCATACAACTTGCTCATTGTCAATGCAATGAGGTCGGAGAACTGTAGCTTAGAACCTTTTCTTCTTTGAAAGTTTAACCTGAGAATGAAGGTCAGCCTTCTGCTTCTCTGGCATGTCTCCAACCTGCACATTCTCTCCTAAGGAAATTCCCCAGTCTTCCAACATGCTCATTATTGAAACTTAAGGACACTGAAGGACTCACCAAAGGTTGTTGCTACAACACAGGTAACATCACTGCATTCCATCTTCTCCAGGACTCAATAGAATTTCAGGGAAGGGGCAGCTGATGTAATTTTGAACTAACATGCCTTCCTGCTAACCCACTTTCCTCAAAACTCAGCAGAAGTTAGGTTTCTCTATCCAGGAATCTTGCATGGGACACAAAGCAAAACCTTCAACAACTCCTTCTTACAAACCAGAGATTTCTAATTGGTTGGAAATCCTTTAGTAACTTCCATATTGGTGTTTTTTCTGTAGATTCCATCCTCTCTGCAGTGTGCATTTGCTTCCTGTGAAAATACTTTTTTCGGTTTCTAATAGCCTTTAGCCATTGAAGAGTTGAAATCAGGCTGGTTGTGTTCTCTAGGATTAATGAGTCCAAGATACAGTTTTATCTACACTCCCCTAGAGGCTCTACTTTCAGTTTCCCATTTTACTCACTTCCACATGGTATATATTGCAGCCATGCTATATCTCACCTGAGCTCAAAACTTGCTCCAATGTTAATTTTTAGACAAATTAATATGTCTAGACATTTGGAGATATCTTGCCAGCACACTATACTGTTATCAGTTCAACTTCAAGCTAATTTTAAAAAACAAGAAAAAACAATCCAGGCCCATGTGCATTCTATCCTAATCACTTGGGGAATGTAGGGAAAGATGTCAGGTGTGGTTAGCAGTGTCTACTAATGCTCCAGCTAAGCAGATTGAAAGGAGTCTTAAGACTAGCCAGAATTGGAAGTGCCCAAAAGCCACTTGCCTCTGAAGGAAAACATAGATGTGCAAGACTAGGAATTGAGAGGGATAGTTGATGTTGATGTTTTACCACAGCAAATCTCAGAATGTACAGAGAAGTTGGTTCTTCCAGATGACTGCTTTATTTTGTCAAGTTCTCCTTGAGTGACTTCTTCACTAATCTGCTTAAACATCATGAAGTTTGACAACCACTACATTACAATGCCTTGTTGACATGCAAATTCCTATACGTGGGCTAGACCCTCTTGGAAGACACATTAATATCATAAGACTACTTCTGCACACTGTTCAAAAGAACAATAAGTCTCCAGTGAGACGAGTCCTGGTGACCTCCCTCAAGGAATTGTTCAAATTGTTTATGAATGATTGCATTCAACATAGAAGATCATCTCCACTAGATAGTTCATGGATGTTTCCATTTGACCTTAGCAAAAGTCCCTCAAGTTCCATTATGCCAGAATCTGTCTGTAGCAGATTTCTCACTGGCATCCACATTTTTAAAAAGTTGAAATGAGGAGTGCATGATTTAATGAATCATTTGGGGACTGGGAACATTATTCCCCTCTTGCCCTATCTTTTGACACGTGAAGGATAGCTTTGCCCATTTGTACAGTGGCCATAAGAAACCTGAATACCACTCAACTGCCATGTGCACATACTTTAACTTGTCAAATTGTGCAATATGAGTAAAAACCATTTGTATAAACGGTGAGAAAATATGCCTCAGGAATTTTTTAATAGTCAGAGATAATATTGTGGGTATAAATCATTGTTTGAAAATTTTAATGAACAGTCTCTTTAGTTAAACCAAATCGCCCTCCCAGACATCTGTCATTTCAATGATGAAAGTTATGAGACTGCATAGTTCTCTCTACCTGACCATTGACTATTTCCTATCAAATTCTGAAAATAATTCAGAGATGGCAATCTATAATATGTCTCAAATAACTTTTGAAAATTAATTATAGTTTGTGAATATTTCTCTTTCTTATGCAATCTATAATCCAATCTATAAAGCTCTAGCTAGTTGACAAAGCCTCATTTGTATCTTAGCTGACATTTACAAATTTAAATCTACAATGATTTCTTTGTAGATGGGATCTAACAGGGCAACAGTTTCCCTGAGGTTTCTTCTCAAAACTTTATTTGCTCTAGAATTCCTTTTCAAACCATAAAAATTTAGGAGAATTTCTATAGACTCTACTTGACTGATCTGCATAGAATCATCCATAAAGACCTATTTGGCTTTTAGGCCATGTCGTAGTCTTCTCTTGCTTTTCATTGACTGCCTCTGTGGTCTTAAATCACCAACCTTTCATGATAATAAACTGACTGGCTGGATGATCTTCTTGGCTCAGAGCTACACGCAGGAGCTACAGTGATATCCACTCCTTGTAACGTAGCATGGCAAAATGGAAACTAAGCACTAGTAGTTCACTTAAAGTTAAATATGGGCAGTAATTTACTAACTGTTCTTACTTGGAATTTTTAAATATTTTGTCAAGATCAGACTTTTGTTTCTTCATCTTAAAATTATCACTCCATAAGGCATCTTTCAAAAATCTGGAATGGGGAAAGGCAGCAATAGGAAAGCATTCTGGTCTTTCATTCTGAATACCCTTTGGAGGTCATATTTAATTTGTTCCCAATCATGAATATTAAGACTTCTGAAGTGTAGAAACCATGGACTTGTTTTTCCCAAAGTGTAAATAGAATCTTATCTGTCTTCTACTTAATGCTGGTACCTTGTCTCTTTAAAAATTCTAATAACTGTTCTATCAATACAGCCATAGAAGCAGAAGTTCTCATTTTTCTATTATTATTTTAATTTTAAATTGCTTGATTTTCATATCAATCCCAGTAGCCTCTGCCTTCACTCCTACCGCACCCCCACACTGTATCCCCCAGCCTCCCACCCTACCGCCACTTCCTTCCACATAGGGGATATCTAGAGTCTGTGATTTCACTCAGGGCAGTGTCTAGGTACTCCCCTTAGAGCCCAGGCTTAGAAGATATCCCTCTTTGTGTTATGGACACACAGCATCCGTTTGTGTGTCAGCGATAAACACTGATTCACTGCTCAGGACACCATAGGTTGCCCAGGCCTCACTGACTCTCACACTCAGGGGGTCTGGATCAGTCCCATGCTGGCCTCCCAGCTGTCGGTATGGGCACCGAGAGCTCCCCCTTGTTCAAATCAGCTGTCTCTGCTGGTTTTGCCAGCCCATTCTTTGCCAATTTACCCACCTCTCCTCTCTCTCTGTCACTTGGTCCCATTGGTTCATTTCAGTATTTAACTGTAGGTGTTTGACTCTGCTTCCATCAGTCCCTGGATGAAGGCTCCACAATGGCTATAGACATCAAGTTCATTATCAGGAATGGGCATTCGTGGTGGTCTCTCCACTATTGCTTAGCTTGCCAAATGGTGTCATCCCTTTAGATCACTAGAGATCACATTTGTGCCTTATCTGTCTTCTAACATATGATTCCCTTACCCTCTATTCTTCCCCTAGGTTTTTCAAGGCCATCTGACTTCATGGTGTGTGATACCAGCAGAGAACACATGAATATCAGTCTCAACCAAAAAAAGCATGGGGAAAATGTCATCTTTTGTTATCTGGGGGAACACCAGAACTGCCTCAACTTCTACAGCTGCCTCAGATTGAGCAAAATCTTAGACACTGCATTGTCGTTCAAACGGAGCAAAGCCATCTGCAGCCCCCAACGCTCAAGGTCTGCCCGTGCCACAGGAAGCTCTGTCATCTACCTGGCTAGTGGCCCACATCACAGAGGCCAGAAATTACGACACTGATGAGGCCTCTATGGTGGGGTCTGCGAAGACCAGCTCTGTGGGCTGTGAGGTCTGGTGGGAAACAACTCTGGCATCTGGGACAGAAACCTGGGATGGGAGTCGACTGCCCGGGAGTGGAGAGAGAAGGTGCATACCAGGAATGTGCAGGGCTGATCGTGTCCCTGCCTGCAGCGTTTGCTGGTGCTGGCCTATGGACATGTCTTGAGTCTGAGGGCCTGGCAGAGGGCATCTTCGAGGATGAGAGGCAGAGACAGAGGAACCCCGCATAGGAAACAGGAGGCTGCCGGTTTCTCGGAGCTCATCTGGCACAGCCAAGCTGAGTGTGACCCCTTCAAGCTTTGGTCCAGAATTGCTGGCTTTCCCGGGCAGCCTGGAGCAGGTGGCTGCCATCTGCAGTGGCTGTCCATACAGGAGTGGATGGGGCAGGAGATAAAGGAAGTGCCCTAGGTTGAGTCTGCTTGAGCAACTGGCAAAACTCTGCATCTGCTTCCCCGAGTGTCCTAGTCCAGAAGTGCGTGGCGCTCTAACTTCTCTGTGTCTGAATGGCCAGGCAGAGTCGTAGGGCACTAGTTCCTTCATCAGAACTGTCACGATGCTTGTGTGTGCCCGATGCTTGTAGGCGCCTTTAGTGTTTACTTTTTCTTCCCTGTCAAATGGGGCACTGCCATGGACAGAGGTTTGCTTCAGGCACTTCAGTCTGGTAGTGAGGCTGGAGTGCACAGGAGAATTGAGGTAACTTTCATATAATTAGGGGAGATGAGAGCTAAAGTATCAGAAGTGCAGAAGAAACGTGAGCAGGACAGGCAAGCGGTTCATCTATAGTGTAAGATTGAGTTCAAGTTTGGAGAATGAGAGAAAAGTAAGAAGTTAGAAAGTGGTTTGAAGTGTCAGCGGGTGAAGATGGCCTGAGGTCAGAGTGGTGAAGTGTAAACCTGGGTCACTTAAGCAAATGTTAGAGTAGCGAACTGGGTGGACGCTTTAGGAACTCACAAAGAGCCTGGTGGAAGAGGGCAAGGAGGCAGCTGAGGATGAGTGTAGAGTCACTGTAGTGCACTGTCACAGAAGCTGAGAAGTCAGGGAGGTCTCAAGGAGGGGAATGAGTGGTCAGGGACTTGGAATGACAATTTGTAGTCGCATTGTACCATTGAAAGACATGAACCACAAATATTAGTTTTAAATGTTCCAACAGACACGTTTGTAAGGGTTACAAGAAACAGGTGAAATTAGCTTTAATGATTTGTTAATCCAGCATGGCTAAAAGTTTTATTTTACATGTAATCAGGGTAAAAAGTAACTTGTTTTCCTCTCTAGATAGTAGGCTCTTCAGTGAACAGAAGCAATATCTGATTCTACAATATCCTGGGCACATGTCACAGCTTTTCGTTGTGTAAAAGAAACCCAGTACCTCTTTGATGCAGGAAGAATTCTTCTTTGGTTTACATAATGCCTTGCCCAGTTCCTTGTTTAAGTTGAATAAAGCAAGAATTTAGGCAATGATATGTATCATTGGCTTACAAGTTAATTAGATTTAAATATTCAGTTTTAATTAAAAATGTATTCTATACATTTCCACAGAAGTTTAAGAAAGTTACTCACAATAATCATAACTTCATTACAGAGTTATTAAAATAACATTGTGGAAAAGAGCCTTTATACTTGCCAGGTTTGGTGGCATGCATTTGGAGTTCATGTGCTTATTTAATCATGTTCCTCCTTTAGATAGTATAATACAGAACAAGTTCTCTGGTTTTATTTTATTCATTTATTTATTTTACTTGTTTCCCTGATACAAGTCTAGATCATTTATAAAGTATTTCTCAGAGCTTGAGATTGCTTAGTATTTGTTCAGTTTCAAATCACATATTGTTTTACACAAGTGTTTCATGTTGTCTTTATTCCTAGTTTTGGTGATGCTGAGTTACGTAAAGTGATCAAAACTCACCATAATAAGAGTGTTGTTTTCTCATTAAAAATGTGTGGGGTTAATAAGTTGTGATTTTGTAAGTACTTAGTAAACAGGTTAAACGTTTTGTTTTTAAGTGCTTTCATAAGTATATTTTGATCATAAGAAGTTCTTGTTTGCTTGGTTTTTATTTTGAGAAAGGATTTCTCTGTATTGTTTTGGAGGCTGTCCTGGAACTTGCTCTGTATACCAGGCTGGCCTTGAACTAATAGAGATCCACCTGCCTCTGCCTTCTGAGTGCTAGGGTTAAAGGTGTGGGCTACCAACGCACAACTAATTAGAAGATTTTTAACAGGTGTTGATTCTTAATTTTATTTAGACTAGAAACAATGTTTAGATATCTTTATGATTTTTATTTAAAATAATATTTTTAGGTTCAAGACAGATTTAACCAAGCTGGCCTTGAACTGAGATACACACCTTGCTCTAATTCCAAAGTTCTGGGATTAAAGCTGTATGTCATTTTTGCCTGTATTTTTATTTATATTATGTCGGTATTTTGACTGTGTGGACCACCCAGTCCTGTGAGTCACAAATCTTATTTTGGTTTTGAGATACTAGGAATAGGATATAAGATTTCTTAATCAGGACTGGGGGCAGAGATTCAGTCCAAGGGAAGCAATACATTGTGTAAAGGGACAGGGATCAGTTATTCACAATCCTATATCATATTATTAAAACAAATCATAGAATAAATGAGAAAGAATATACTCCCCCTCCTGTTTTCTTCTGTTAGGAGTCAGTACGGCTCCTTTTTCTTTTATCTTTCTGTTTTTCTGTTTTCCTATTTCAAGACAGCATTTCTCAGTAGCTATGGAGCCAGTCCGTGTACTCACTCTGTCGACCTAGTCTATAGACCAGGCTGGCCTTCAATTCAGAGATCTTCCTTGCCTCTTCCTCCCCAGTGCTTGGAATAAAGGAATTTTCTATGATTGCATTGCTCATTTTTATTGTTTCCAGACAGGGTTTCTCCTTGTAGTCCTGGCTGTCCTGGAACTCATTCTGTAGATCAGGCTGGTCTCAAACTCTGCCTCCTGAGTGATAGGATTAAAACATGACAACACTGCAATGTTAAGGATTTATGTTTTTTGTTTAAGCAATTTGTTTTATGTCTCATGCTTATGGGAGACTTAGTAATTTATTTTAACAAGCTTAGTTGCTGGCATGATCTTGCTAAGCTTTTCTTTGTGCTGGTGGTGGTATTTTGAAACTGGGTCTCACATTGTGACCCATTCTGCCATTAAAATTGTTTGTTCTACCTTAGCCTCCTGGATCACAGTTGTGAGCTACCACACTCTGTAACTTTAATTGTCATATTACTTGACTTGAAAAGTATTTCGTCTTGTTAATTGGTAAATTCTTATTTTTCTTTTTAAGAAATATTGCTTGGTGTTGGGCTGGATGAGAGTACAAGGTGCTTCTGGAAAATTTCAAGGTATACATATTTTCTATATTTGTTGCTACCACTTTAACCTGGTTGCATAAGTCACTTAACTTGCTTTTCTTTAATTTTCCTATTAAAACATATTAAAAGATAATTTAGAAAGTTTGGCTGAGGTTTGGGATTGAAAGTTGAAACAAAAATGTGGTAGAAGAGGAAAATTTAATACATTAAACAGAACAAATCTGGTAGTTTCTTCTTAAAACAAGATTTTATAACTGCCTGTATATTTGTGTATGACTTTCTGCATGTGAGTTCAGTGCCCATCAAAGCTGGAAAAGATACCTTGGAACTTGTGTTACAGCTGCTTTCCAGCTGCCTGACAAGGGTCCTTGGAATCTGACTTCTGTTACAAGTGTGTTGTGTTATTTTTTATTAAGACTTTTTATTATTTATTTTCAAGTTTTAAACAAGTTTGCTTCACAAGTCAGTTCCAGGTTCCTCTCCCTTTTCCTCCCCTCCTCCCTTGCCCTACCCCTAACCCCCCATTATCCCCTCACTTTGCCAGGGAGAGTGAGGTCCTCCATTGGGGTTTCCATAGTCTGTCATTTAATCCAGGGCAGGGCCTAGACCCCCCCAAAGAGTTCAGGGTGAGTGTTCATCTCACATTTTTGGATGGGACTCCAAATTCCTTGTGTATACACACTGTGAGTACTGATCTACTGCCCAAGGCTCAATAGATTACCTTGGCCTCCTCACTGACACCCATATTCAGAGCCATGCTGGATTCCCAGGATGATGCCTGGGATTCAAGTGTTAACCTTTGTCAGGTCAGTTGTTTCTGTGGGTTAAACCAGCCCAGTCTTAATCCCTTTGGTCATCAGACTTCCCTCTCTGTTACTGGCTTTCTTGAGTTCAGCTCAGTACTTAACCAAGGGAGTCTGTTTCTTCTTCGATCAGCCGCTAAATGAAGTTTCTGTTTCCCAGACTCTCTGGCCATGGGATTGTAGGCTGGCACTCCCCAGATCTATGTCTAAAATCTATATATGAGAGAGTTCATGCCATGTTTCTCTTTTTGTGACTGGGTTATCTCACACAGGATGGTTTCTTCTAGTGTCATCCATTTGACTGCGAATCTCAGGATTCCATTGTTTTATTCTGCTGAATAGTACTCCATTGTGTAAATATACCACATTTCGCTATCCACTCTTCGGTTGAGGGGCATCTAGGTTGCTTCCAATTCTACCTATTGCACATAATGCTGCTATGAATATAGTGGAATAGATATGCTTGTTGTATGAATGGGCATCTTTTGGATATATGCCTAAGAGTGGAGCTGCTGGGTCTTGTGGTAGGTTTATTCCCATTTTTCTGAGGAATCTCCATACTGGTGTCCAAAGTGGCTGAACCAGTTGGCACTCCCACCAACAATGGAGAAGTGTTGCCCTTTCTCCACATCCTCTCCAGCATAAATTTTCATTGGTGTTTTGGATTTTAACCATTCTGACCGGAGTGAGATGGTATCTCAGAGTTGTTTTGATTTGCATTTCCCTGAAGTATAAGGATGTTGAGCACTTTTTCAAGTGCCTCTCAGCCATTTTAGACTCCTCTATTAAAAAATTCTCTATTTAGTTCTGCAGCCCACTTTTTAATTGGATTCTTTGGTGTTTTGGAGACTTGTTTCTTGTGTTCTTTGTAAATTTTGGAGATCAACCCTCTGTCAGATATGGGGTTATTCAATATATTTTCCCATTCTGTGGCCTGCCTTTTTGGCTTGCTGACTGTGTCCTTTGCCTTAAAGACACTTCTCAGTTTCAGTAGGTCCCATTTATTAATTGTTGACCTCATTGTCTGTGCTACTGGTGTTATATTCAGGAAGCTAACTTCTCTACCATTTCATTCAAGGTTACCACCGACATTCTCTTCTAAGAGTTTCAGTGTTGTTGGATTTATGTAGAGGTCTTTGGTCTATTTGGATTTAAGTTTTGGGCATGGAAATAGACATGGATTGATCCACATTATTCTACATGCCAGCATCCAGCTATACCAGCACCGAGGAAAAAAGGGGTACCCTGGGAGA
>NW_024430522.1:0-38930 GCF_017639785.1 Mesocricetus auratus
AAGTCTGCGGATATCAGGGGAGACACATTCACATGAAATTTCGCTAGCTATGTCGCCACCTTGTGTTTCCTCAGTGAACTTCATTGCCGGAAACAGTTTTCTCTATGGGAATGCTGAGAAAGTAGGTCTCCAAGTTCAGCACATCTAACGTTCAATATGCTAATGAACTGAATAGACAGATACTTCTCAACAGAAAAAATCCAATGGCCAACAAATACTTTTTAAAGTGTTCAACATTCTTTTTTTGTGGTTCACAAACTGTGTTTTATTTTTTTAATTTTATTTCCAGTTTAAATTTAGATAAGAAACAAGGTTGCTTCACAAGTCAGTTCCAGGTCCCTCTCCCATTCCCTCCCTTCCTCCCGTGCCCTCCCCCCGTTATCCCCTCATTTCCCCAGGGAGGGTGAGGCCCTCCATGTGGGTGTGCATAATCTGTCATTTCATATAGGGCAGGGCCTATACCCTTCCCCAAGAGTTCAGGGTGAGAGTGCACCTCACATTGTTCTATGGGAGTCCAAAGTCCGTGTGTATACTTGGGATGGGTACTGATCTGCTGCCCAAGGCTCAATAGATTCCCTAGGCATCTTCACTGACACCCAGATTCAGGGGGTCTTGATCAGTCCCATGCTGGCTTCCCAGGCTGATGCCTGGGATTCAAGAGTTAACCTTTGTCTGGTCAGCTGTTTCTGGGGGTTAAACCAGCCCAGTCTTAATCCCTTTGATCATCAGTCCTCCCTCTCTGTTACTGGCTTTCTTGAGTTCAGCTCAGTACTTAACCAAGGGAGTCTGCCTCTTCTTCGATCAGCCACTAAATAAAGTTTCTGTTTCCCAGACTCTCTGGCCATAGGATTGTAGGCTGGCACTCCCCAGATCTATGTCTAAAATCCATATATGAGAGAGTACATGCCATGTTTCTCTTTTTGTGACTGGGTTACCTCACTCAGGATGGTTTCTTCTATGTCATCCATTTGCCTGCGAATCTCATGATTCCATTATTTTTTTCTGCTGAATAGTACTCCATTGTGTAGATGTACCACATTTTCTCTATCCACTCTTCAGGTGAGGGACATCTAGGTTGCTTCCATGTTCTGGCAATTACAAATAAAGCTGCTATGAACATAGTGGAACAGACATCTTTGTTGTATGAATGGGCATCTTTTGGATATATGCCTAAGAGTGGAGTTGCTGGGTCTTGTGGTAGGTTTATTCCCATTTTTCTGAGGAATCTCCATACTGATTTCCAAAGTGGCTGAACCAGTTGGCACTCCCACCAGCAATGGAGGAGTGTCCCCCTTTCACCACATCCTCTCCAGCATAAATTGTCATTGGTGATTTTGATTTTAGCCATTGTGACAGGAGTGAGATGGTATCTGAGAGTCGTTTTGATTTGCATTTCCCGGATGGCTAAGGATGTTGAGCACTTTCTCAAGTGCCTCTCAGCCATTTTAGACTCCTCTATTGAAAACTCTCTATTTAGTTCTGCAGCCCACTTTTTAATAGGGTCCTTTGTTGTTTTGGAGACTTGCTTCTTGAGTTCTTTGTAAATTTTGGAGATCAACCCTCTGTCAGATGTGGGATTAGTGAATATTTTTCCCATTCTGTGGGCTGCCTTTTTGTCTTGCTGACTGTGTCCTTTGCCTTACAGAAGCTTCTCAGTTTCAGTAGGTCCCATTTATTAATTGTTGATCTCACTGTCTGTGCTATTGGTGTTATGTTCAGGAAGCTGTCTCCTGTACCAATTCTTTCAAGGGTACCACCCACTTTCTCTTCTAAGAGGTTCAGTGTGGCTGGATTTATGTTGAGGTCTTTGATCCATTTGGACTTAAGTTTTGTGCATGGCGATAAACATGGATAGATTCGCATTCTTCTACATGCCAGTCTCCAATTATGCCAGCACCATTTGTTGAAGATGCTTTCTTTATTCCATTGTATATTTTTAGCTTCTTTGTCAAAGATCAGATGTTCGTACGTGTGTGGGTTAATACCTGGATTTTCAATTCGATTCCATTGGTCTACCTGTCTATTTTTGTGCCAATACCAAGCTGTTTTCAGGACTATAGCTCTATAATAGAGCTTGAAGTCCGGGATGGTGATGCCTTCGGACGTTGCTTTGTTGAACAGTGTTGTTTTGGCTATCCTGGGTCTTTTGTTTTTCCATACAAAATTGATTATTGTTCTTTCAAGGTCTGTGAATAATTGTGATGGGATTTTAATGGGGATTGCATTGAATCTGTAGATTGCTTTTGGCAGGATTGCCATTTTTACTACATTGATCCTACCTATCCAAGAGCGTGGGAGATCTTTCCATTTTCTGAGGGCTTCTTTAATTTCTTTCTTTAAAGATTCAAAGTTCTTACGATACAGGTCTTTCACTTGTTTGGTTAGCGTTACCCCCAGGTATTTTATGTTGTTTGTGGCAATTGTAAAGGGTGATGTTTCTCTGATTTCTTTTTCAGCCCTTTTATCATCTGTATATAGTAGGGCTACTGATTTTCTTGAGTTGATCTTGTAGCCTGCCACTTTGCTGAAGGTGTTAATCAGCTGTAAGAGTTCCCTGGTAGAGTTCTTTGGGTCATTGATGTAAACTATCATATCGTCTGCAAACAGTGAAAGTTTGACCTCTTCCTTCCCAATTTGTATCCCTTTGATCACCCTTTGTTGTCGTATGGCAATAGCTAGAACTTCAAGTACCATGTTGAAAAGTTATGGAGAGAGTGGACAGCCTTGTTTTGTTCCTGATTTTAGAGGAATTGCGTTGAGGTTCTGTCCATTTAGTTTGATGTTGGCTGTTGGTTTACTGTATATAGCTTTTATTATGTTTAAGTATGTCCCTGTTATCCCAGATCTCTCCAAGACCTTTATCATGAAGTGGTGTTGGATTTTGTCAAAGGCTTTTTTCAGCATCTAGTGAGATGATCATGTGATTTTTGTTTTTCAGCTTGTTTATATGGTGGATTACGTTGATGGATTTTCGTATGTTGAACCATCCCTGCATCCCTGGGATGAAACCTACTTGATCGTGGTGAATGATTGTTTTGATGTGTTCTTGGATCCGATTTGCCAGTATTTTATTGAGTATTTTTGCATCAATGTTCATGAGGGATATTGGTCTGAAGTTCTCTTTCTTAGTTGTATCTTTGTGTGGCTTGGGGATCAAGGTTATTGAAGCCTCATAGAAAGAGTTTGGCAAAGACCCTTCTTCTTCTATTGTGTGGAACACTTTGAGAAGAATTGGTGTAAGCTGTTCTTTGAATTTGTGGTAGAATTCTGCACTGAGGCCATCTGGACCTGGGCTTTTTTTGGTTGGGAGACTTTTGATGACAGCTTCTATTTCCATAGGCGTTATAGGTCTATTTAAATTGCTTATTTGTTCTTGATTTAGTTTTGGTAATTGATAGCTGTCCAGGAAGTCATCCATTTCCTTTAAATTTTCGAATTTTGTGGAGTACAGGTTTTCAAAGTATGACCTAATGATTCTCTGGATTTCCTCAGAGTCTGTTGTTATGTCCCCCTTTTCATTTCTAATTTTGTTAATTTGCGTGTTCACTCTCTGCTGTTTGGTAAGTTTGGACAAAGGTTTGTCTATCTTGTTGATTTTCTCAAAGAACCAACTCTTCGTTGCATTGATTCTTTGTATTGTTTTCCTGGTTTCTACTTTATTGATTTCAGCCCTCAATTTGATTATTTCCTGGCGTCTACTCCTCCTGGGGAGTGTGCTTCTTTGTGTTCTAGAGCTTTCAGCTGTGATGTTAATTCTCTGGTATAACTGTTCTCCTGTTTCTTCATGTGAGCACTTAGCGCTATGAACTTCCCCGTAGCACTGCTTTCAAAGTATCCCATAGGTTTGGGTATGTTGTGTCTTCATTCTCATTGAATTCGAGGAAGTCTTTAATTTCTTTTTTATTTCCTCTTTGACCCAGGGATGGTGCAGTTGAGCATTATTCAATTTCCATGAGTTTGTAGATTTTCTGCAATTTGTGTTGTTGTTGAATTCTAATTTTAAAGCATGGTGGTCTGATAAGATGCATGGAGTTATTCCAATTTTTTTGTAGCTGCTGAGGTTTGATATGTTGCCAAGTATGTGGTCGATTTTTGAGAAGGTTCCATGTGGTGGTGAGAAGAAGGTATATTCTTTTTTATGTGGATGAAATGTTCTATAGATATCTGTTAATCCCAGTTGGCTCATTACTTCTATTAGACCTTTTGCTTCTTTGTTGAGTTTCTGTTTGGAATTCCTGTCTAGTGGTGAGAGTGGTGTGTTGAAATCTCCCACTATAACTGTGTGGGGCTTTAGATGAGGTTTAAGTTCTAATAATGTTTCTTTAACAAATGTGGATGCCTTTGTATTTGGGGCATAGATGTTCAGGATAGACACTTCATCTTGGTGGGTTTCACCTGTGATGAGTATGTAATGACCTCCTTCATCTCTTTTGATTGATTTTATTTTAAAGTCTAGTTTGTTAGATATTAGGATTGCTACCCCTGTTTGTTTCTTGGGTCCATTTGATTGAAAAAATTTTTCCCAACCTTTAACTCTCAGGTAATGTCTGTCTTTAAGGGTGAGGTGTGTTTCTTGTATGCAGCAGAAGGAAGGGTTCTGTCTTCGAATCCAATCTGCTAGTCTGTGTCTTTTTATGGGTGAGTTAAGGCCATTAATATTGAGGGATATTAATGACCAATGATTGCTCATCCTTCTTCGATTTGCGATGGTTGTTGTTGGTGGAATTATGTGTGGAATTTCACCCCTTTGTTCTTTTGGCTGTTGGTAGAGAGGGTTTCTCTAATGCTTATGTTTTTCTGGTTGTAGTTAGCTTCCTTGGGTTGGAGTTTTCCTTCCAAAATTTTCTGTAGGGCTGGGTTAGTGGACACATATTGCTTGAATCTAGTTTTGTCATGGAATATCTTGTTTTCTCCGTCTATAGTGATTGAGAGCTTTGCTGGGTATAGTAGTCTGGGCTGGCATCCATGGTCTCTTAGTGTAGGTAGAATATCTATCCAGGACCTTCTGGCTTTCAGTGTTTCCATGGAGAAATCAGGTGTAATTCTGATAGGTCTGCCTTTATATGTTACTTGACCTTTTTCCTTAGCTGCTCTTAATATTCTTTCTTTATTCTGTATGTTTGGGGTCTTGATTATTATGTGGCGAGGGGATTTTTTTGTGGTCCACTCTATTTGGTGTTCTGTAGGCTTCTTGTACCTTCATTGGCTTGTCTTTCTTAAGGTTGGGAAAGTTTTCTTCTATGATTTTGTTGAATATGCCTTCTGCCCCTTTGAGGTGGATTTCTTCTCCTTCTTCTATGCCTGTTATACTTATTATTCCGTCAGACTTAAAACCCACTTATCTGGACAAAAAGGAGTTTCATTCCTGACAAAACTGACATAAAAATATACTTAACGTTCCGTCAGACTTAACATCCTCTTATCTGGACAAAAAGGAGTTTCGTTCATGACAAAACTGACATAAAAATATACTTAATATTCCGTCAGACTTAAAACCTCCTTATCTGGACAAAAAGGAGAAATATAGTGGCACCTTGCTTTGCCAGTGAAGTTGCAGTAGTGGTCGTGGTGACACCCTATGGCGTGGATTCAGGTGTTCAGATGTGACCCTTTATAAGGAAGAGGAGGGCCTGGCTCACTCCTTTGGATTGTAGTGAGAGCATTGGAAGGGCAGAGACTGCATTCTCTAAAGCAGGAAGACTGCCACGGTTATTTACTATTATTTGTGTAAGTGCTTCCCTAATAAATACCTGTCTCTCACTTATCTTGGGTCTGGTGAACTCATTTAAACCCTGCCTTTTCCTTGGCACCACTGCCTTTGGAAAATTTGACAGATGTAGATTCTGCCTTGTGTGTCAGAGTGTTTGAAAAGTGACTCCACTCATCACAAACCCATCTGTGACCACAGGCTTCCTCAGTGCTCAGTCATTGATGTGTCTGATCCTGTTTCAACCACTATATTTCATCCCAATTGCCTATGAGTTGCCCCTGTCTGTGTAGTTTAGAGGCCAGTGATTTTGGCAGTAGTTTTACCCAACCTAGGAAGCAATGATCCGTATGTAGACTGCAGAGCATGTTCACTGTTCCGCTGGTTTTCAGTCTTGATACTGTATGTTCTGGCTTTGGTTTCAGACTCCACACTGAAGGGTATATGGATGGATGATGGAAGCTCAGAGCTCCTCTCCATCCAGTGTTCTCAGACTGGTCCACTTCCAGTCTCAACTGCAACCTATGAGCTCAATTTCACCAAAATGCATCTCTGTTCTGTTTTCCTGCTACAGACTTTGACACTTTTGCATGCAAAGAACTTGCTTCTCTCCTTCAACCCACAGAAGACCAATTAAAATTGTAGGACTAGATGGAAAGATTGGCAGTAGAATGTGTATTTACCATGCACCAAGAACTGAGTTCGATGCCCAGTGCAGAGGGAAAATTAGCAATGAACACAGAGATAAAATTAGCTGAAAGATACTGGGACAATTCAAGAAGCCATGCTCATGACACAACTGGAAGTTTCAGCTTCCTCTACTTCCTGATAAGTATGCCTCTTCTAAAGACATATGGGATATAATTCTTCAGAAGATTAGCTTTGACAAGCTTGGAGAGCTACAGGTAAAATCTAAAGAGATTTGCCTGCAAGTAGGTTCCACGGTTATCTGAAGAGAGGGTAAGCAGGTTAGAACTCTGGAGAGATTGCGTAGTAGGGAAATCATGAGGCTGGAGCTTGAAGAATAAAGAAAGTTGGTGAATAAATGACCAGAAGTTAATAGTCAATTCAATGTGTAGACCAAAGCAGAAAAAGAAATAATTGTACTAAACTTTTTAGAAGAGAAGTTGGATAGACACTAAAGAAAAGTGGGAAAATCAAGAGTGATCATTTTATAAGGGATTTAGATGATGCCAAAATGTGTGTATTTTTCACCAACACATGACATGTTCAGAGAATCTGAAAGTGTGGATTCTCCTTAATTTTGCATGTTACGTTATTGTATGGTGTAGTGGTACTCAGGAGAATAGGCCCAGCCTATCCTGAGTTACTGTGTACTCTATGAATAACCAGCTAGTGCTGTGTCCAGTTGAAGTGACTCCATTTTATAAATCTGAAGACTTTACCAGTGATATCCCATTTTGAGTGAAAGAAAGACTGAGACCACATTCTGTTTACAGGCACACCAGCTCATTAGGAGGCACAGACTGGTCATTTGTGCTAAGCATTAAGGACACCTAAAAAGATATAAGATATTATGATGAACACTGGGTCATTCACTGATCAATTTCACCCTTCTCCTTATCTCTGGGCATAAAAGGAATACCCCTAGACCAAAACAAGAAAGGCAAGCTGACTGGTCTCCCAGTCAATTGTCATCAGACTCATTCAGAAGAGACAGAAAAGCACTCCGGCCTCTGCCCCAAACTTGAGGTCAACTTCTGCCCATGACATTACCGTCCACTTTATGCTGTGCCTGTGGTCTTCTGTTAGTACCTGAGTTTGACATCTGACATTAATATCTCTGTACCGTTGCTTGGCTAAGATTTCTCATCTGGCCTCTACAGACTGTTCCTATACACCTGCATCATATTTCTGCAGTGGGCTACTCCTGGACACCTGCATCAACCTTCCGCTATGGACTATTCCTGGACACCTGCATCAACCTTCCGCTATGGACTATTCCTGGACACCTGCATCATCTCTCTCCCTCTGTTAGTGCAGCACCTCTCTTCTCTGCAGTCTCATTATCCCCTTTCTAAATCATTCTGTAAAATACATAGCAGTGTATTATTGTGTATGATCTACAAGTCAATATTAGCAATTAATGTAGAATGAGGGAACCTATGACTACCAATAATCAGGCCAGCTAACAAGCCAAATCATAGCCAATGAAACTAAATAGAAATTGAATCTGCTGTTAATTGATGCATTCTAACATTGTAGAAAGATACAAATATTTATACTTTTCACACAGCACACTCGGAGCAGGACTTCTCACTTGATAATAGAGTTCTCTTTTATTCCTCATAGATTTACAGACAGTATAGGTTTAGTCATGAACTCTACCACTGAGCTACATTAATAGCACACAAGTTTTCTAGGAAACTCTCCCTATGTAGCCGAGATTACTTTGAGCTCATTACATAGCTGAGGCTGCCTTCAAATTTTGTAATTCCTTGCCTCTTTCTCCCAGGTAATGGAATCTCCTCTTTCTTATCCTCTTTCTCCCCTATCCCTGCCTCCTCTGCCTCCATTTCTTCTTCCTCCTCTTCTCCTCCACTCCTCTTTCTCTCCCTGACCCGTAGTATACACTCCCTCCTCTTGCTACCATGCCCCATAAGCTACATCTCCATTCCAATAATCTTTCTTAAAGAAGCAGTTTTTGTTAAATCCATTGGCAAGATGCTCTGGAAATCTGATATGTGTGATGCGCTGAGTCAAAAGGGTTCTCAGGGGCTCCTGCAGAAGAATAAACTGCAACAGCAAAGCACCAGAAACATCAGCAAGGACAGCACACTCTGTTCTTCTCTAGCTTTTATTTCATGGAATCACAAAAATTTCATTTAGCGTTTGAGACATTTATTTCAGAATAGAGGGGAAATAGCAATAGTTTCAGTAGACTTGATGGTTTCCCACAAGAAAACAGAGACTGTGTGTGTCTGTAACACACACACACACACACAGACACAGACATCTCCCACACAAAGACATCTGTATAAGGAAACACCCCACACAAGGCAACAAACCCATGGGTCTGAATAGATCTGCAGGACAGAAACAGCACACTAAGCACTCATCAGTGAATCCTGAAGCTTCAGAGACACTAGCATGCATCTGAGGAGGTCCCCTGAACTTTTTAGATCCCTGACATCTACAGGGCTTCTTCTAGAACCCCAGAAAGGCAGAACTGGGAAACCGGAGCTTGTAGGAGCCCCTGCACGCCGGTTGTAGATGGTGTACTTTCTGACTATTCTTCAGTCAATGAGGCCATTCTTTAGTTCCCTCCACTTCTAGTCAACTAGTATAATTCACTAACCTGCGCTTACCTCCCTGGCACTTATGTAGAAGACAATTCCATTTACACCAAATTTCAATGATGTAGTATGAAAATCAAAATGGGCACCCTATTAATTTGTTTTGATCTTTCTGGCTTTTTTTGTTTTTCTTTTGTGTTTAGATCTGGGGGTTGAATTCAGGGAATCTCCCACTCTGCTGTGCCACTGAGCTCATTCCTAATGTACCTAGTGCATTTTAAAATGTAAAATTTTGTTAAAGAGTTCTCATCAAATATGCCAGTCTTGACTTGATCTCTTTTTGCAGACCACATGGACACTGAACCTCACATCATCCTGCCTCAACCACCAGGGATCACAGGACTGCCCTAGACCATCACACCTGGCCTGAAAGTAAGTGCTGTTATGACCTTAGCAAAGTACCTATACCATCATTAGACTTGTTTGTTCCTTGTACAAGAGGCTTTAAATGACCACTGTCCACGTTTTAATTTTTATAAACCCAACAAGATTAAGATTGTGTAGGAAACTACTAGAGCAGAGAAACTTCCTATTTGGACATTCAATTAAAACCCACTGGAAAAATAATGAACAAATTTTCTGGAGCTTACAATTTGTGCTATAGGCAGTGGGCTCTATGACTAACTACTAACAGAAGTGAACTGTTTCTCTTGACCATTTTCTATCCATATAAAGAATATTTGTAAAAACAGCCAAAATCTGTTTAGCAGACATCAAGGCTGGGGAGAGCTGCACGGAGGATCTTCATCCCAGACTTGCACAGCTATTTTGGATATCCAGTTTCAAGTTCTAGACAGAAGCAGATGGTTAAAAGTGAGTTGTTCTGGGCAGTGGTGGCACATGCCTTTAATCCCAGCACTCGGGAGGCAGAGGCATGTTGGTCTCTGTGAGTTCAAGGCCAGGCTGGACCGGCAGCCTCCAAAACAATACAGACAAACCCTGTCTTGTAAAACCAAAAATAAATAAATCAATAAAAGTGAGTTGTTTTGTTGTTTTACATAAAATTTGTAAACATGTATTTCAGCCCCTATTTCAAATCTGAAAATTAGAGTGAAATTCTGTTTTACTAATTTTAAATTATTTAATTTCTAGTGTGTGTGTGTTTATGTGTGTGTGTATTGAAAACTAACGATACAGCACAATGTGAAAAACTACATGTATAACATCTTGAGAACAAACGATACAACACTGTGTGAGAATCTATAAGCGTAACTTCTTGAAAATTAACGGAACAACACAGTGTGATAATCTACATGCGTAACTTCTAGTAAAAAAACTATATAAAACTCTATGAGAAACTTCGTGTGTAATTCCATGAAAAGTAATGATACAACAGTGTGTGAGAATCTATAGGCGTAACTTATTGAAAACTAACTGTAAAAAAACTCTGCAAAACTCCAGGCGTAAGCACTTGAAACCTAACTGGTAGGGTTAGGGTTAGGGTTAGGGTTAGGGTTAGAGTTAGGCTTAGGGTTAGGGTTAGGCTAAGGGCTAGTGTTAGGGTTAGGTTTAGTGTTAGGGTTAGGGTTAGGGTTAGGATTAGTGTAGGTTTAGGGTTAGGTTTAAGGTTAGGGTTGGTTTAGGGTTACGGTTAGGGTTGAGAACCTACATGTGTAAATTCTCAAAAATTACCAATAGAACACTGTTTCAGAATCTATACTCGTAACTTCTTGAAAAACAATGATACAACCCTGTCTGAGAAACTATATGCGTAACTTCTTGAAAACTTATGATACAACACTGTGTGAGAATGTACACGTGTATCTTATTGAAAATTAACGATACAACACTGTGTGAGATTCTACACGTGTAACTTATTGAAAACTAATGATCCAACCCTTTGGGAGAATCTACAAGTGTAACTTCTTGAAAAGTAACGATACAACACTGTCTGAGAATCTATATCTGTAACTTCTTGAAAACTAATGATACAACATGGTGTGAGAATCTATAAGCGCAACTTTGAAAACTAAAGATAGAACGCTGTCTGAGAAACTACATTCATATCTTCTTGAAAACTAATGAAATAACTCTGTGTGAGAAATTACATTTTTAACATCTTGAAAACTAACGATACAAAACTGTATGAGAAACTATACGAGTAACTTATTGAAAATTAATGATACTGCACAGTGTGATAAACTTCATGCATAACTTCTTGAAAAGTAATGATACAACACTGTGAGAATCTACACGTGTCTCTTACTTACACATGTAGTTTCTCAAACTGTGTTGAATCATTAGTTTTCAAGAAGTTACACATGTAATTTCTCATACAGTGTTGTATCATTAGTTTTCAAGAAGTTACACGTGTAGATTCTCAGACAGTGTTGTGTCCTTTATATCAAGAAGTTACTCATATAGATTCAAAAACAGTGTTGTATCCTTACTTTTCAATAAGATACAAGTGTAGATTCTCAGACAGTGTTGTATCATTAGTTTTCAAGTAGATACACATGTAGTTTCTCACACTGTGTTGTGTCGTTTGTTTTGAATAAGGTACACGTTCAGATTCTCAGTCAGTGCTGTGTCCTTAAATTTCAAGAAGGTACACATATAAATTCAAACACAGTTTTGTATCATTACTTTTCAATAAAATACACGTGTAGATTCTCAGAGAGTGTTGTATCGTTAGCTTTCAAGTAGTTACACTTGTAGTTTATAACACAGTGTTGTATGGTTAGTTTTCAATAAGTTACACGTGTAGATTTTCAGACAGTGTTGTATCATTAATTTTCAATAAGTTACACGTGGAGATTATCACACTGTGTTGTATGATTAGTTTTCAAGAACATACGTATATAGATACTCAGTGTTGTACCATTAGTTTTCAAGAAGTTACACGTGTTGATTCTAAAGACAGTGTTGTATTATTAGTTTTCAAGAATTTCCGCTTATAGATTATACACAGTGTTGTATCATTAGGTTTCAATATGTTACATGTGTAGATTCTAACAAGGTGTTGTATCTTTAATTTTCAATAAGTTACACGTGTAGAGTCTCAGAGAGTGCTGTATCATTATTGTTCAAGTAGTTACACATGTAGTTTCTCACACAGTGTTGTATTGTTAGTTGTCCAGTAGTTACACATGTACTTTCTCTCACAGTGTTGTATCATTGGTTTTCAAGAAGTTACACGTGTAGATTCTCAGACAGTGTCGTATCGTTAGTTTTCCAGAAGTTACTAATGTAGTTTCTCACACAGAGTGATTTGTTAGTATTCAAGAAGTTATGAATTCAGTTTAGAACTCAGTGTTGTACCATTTGATTTCAAGAAGTTACGCTTATAGTTTCTCACACAGTGTTGTGTCAATAATTTTCAATATGTTACACATGTAGATTCTCAGACAGTGTTGTTTTGTTAATTTTCAATTAGTTCCACGTGTAGATTCTCAAACAGTGTTTTATTAATTTTCAATTAGTTACACGTGTAGATTCTCAGACAGTTTTGTATCATTATTTTTCAATTAGTTACTCTTATAGATCTCAGACAGTGTTGTATCATTAGTTTTCACGTAGTTACACATGTAGTAGCTCACACAGTGTTGTATCATTGGTTTAAAATAAGTTACAAGTGTAGATTCTTAGAGAGTGTTGTATTGTTAGTTGTCAAGTAATTAGGCCTGTAGATTCCCAAGAGAGTGTTTTATTCTTAGTAGTCAAAATTTATGCTTATAGACTCTCACACAGTGTTGTACCATTAATTTCAATGTTACATGTGTAGATTCTCACACAGTGTTGTATCGTTAGTTTTCAAGAATTTACACTTGTAGATTCTCAGACAGTTTTGTGTCATTTTTTTCAAGAAATTACACATATAGATACCAACACAGTGTTGTATCATTACTTTTCAATAAGATACACGTGTAGATTCTCCCACAGTGTTGTATCATTAGTTTTCAAGTAGTTAGACATGTAGTTTCTCAGTTTTGTACCGTTAGTTTTCTAATAGTTACACTTTTTGTTTCTAGCACAGTGTTCTATGGTTAGTTTTCAATAAGATACATGGGGTTATTCTCAGAAAGTGTTGTATCATTAATTTTGAATAAGTTACACTTGGAGATTCTCACACTGTGTTGTATGGTTACTTTTCAAGAACGTACCTATATAGATACTCACTCAGTGTTGTATCATTAGTTTTCGATATGTTTACATGTAGATTCTCAGCCAGTATTGTTTCGTTAATTTTCAATTAGTTACACTTTAAATACTCACACATTGTTTTATGGTTAATTTTCAATAAATTACACGTATAGCTTATCAGACAGTGTTGTATCATTAGTTCTCAAGAAGTTACACTTATAGATTCTCACACAGCATTGTATCATTAATTTTTTTTCTTTTTATAATTTTATTATTTTATTTTTGAGAATTTTACATACAAGTACTCATTTACATAATTTTTATTTATTTTTTATTTATTTTTCAGTTTAAATTTAGATAAGAAGCAAGGTTGCTTCACAAGTCAGTTCCAGGTCCCTCACCCTTTCCCTCCCTCCTCCCGTGCCCTCCCCCAACCCCCCATTATCCCCTCATTTCCCCAGGGAGGGTGAGGCCCTCCATGGTGGTGTCCCTAGTCTGTCATTTCATATAGGGCAGGGCCTAGACCCTTCCCCAAGAGTTCAAGGTGAGAGTGCACCTCACATTGTTGGATGGGAGTCCAAATTCTGTGTGTATACTCAGGATGGGTACTGATCTGCTGCCCAAGGATCAATAGATTACTTAGACCTCCTCACTGACACTCACATTCAGGGGGTCTTGATCAGTCCAATGCTGGATTCCCAGTCTGATGCCTGGGAATCAAGAGTTAACGTTTGTCAGGTCAGCTGTTTCTGGGGGTTAAACCATCCCAGTCTTAATCCCTTTGATCATCAGTCTTCCCTCTCTGTTACTGGATTTCTTGAGTTCAGCTCAGTACTTAACTGAGAGAGTGTGCCTCTTCTTCGATCAGCCACTAAATGAAGTTTCTGTTTCCCAGACTCTCTGGACATGGGATTGTAGGCTGGCACTCCCCAGATCTATGTCTAAAATCCATATATGAGAGAGTACATGCCGTGTTTCTCTTTTTGTGACTGGGTTACCTCACTCAGGATGGTTTCTTCTAGTGTCATCCATTTGTCTGGGAATCTCAGGATTCCATTGTTTTTTTTCTGCTGAATAGTACTCCATTGTGTAAATATACCACATTTTCTCTATCCACTCTGACATCTATTCCTCCTGGGGGAGTTTGCTTCTTTGTGTTCTAGAGCTTTCAGCTGTGCTGTTAATTCTCTAGTAAAACTTTTCTCCAGTTTCTTCATGTGGGCACTTAGTGCTATGAACTTCCCCCATAGCACTGCTTTCATACTGTCCCACAGGTTTGGTTATGTTTTGTCTTCATTCTCATTGAATTCAAGGAAGTCTTTAATTTCTTTTTTTAATTTCCTCTTTGACCCAGGGATGGTGCAGTTGAGCATTATTCAATTTCCATGAGTTAGTAGGTTTTCTGCAATTTGTGTTGTTGTTGAATTCTAATTTTAAAGCATGGTGGTCTGATAAGATGCATGGAGTTATTCGAGATTTTTGTAGCTGCTGAGGTTTGATATGTTTCTAAATATGTGGTCGATTTTTGAGAAGGTTCCATGTAGTGCTGAGAAGAAGGCTTACTCTTTTTTATGTGGATGAAATGTTCTATAGATGTCTGTTAATCCCAGTTGGTTCATTACTTCTATTAGACCCTTTGCTTCTTTGTTGAGTTTCTGTCTGGTATTCCTGTCTAGTGGTGAGTGTGGTGTGTTGAAATCTCCCACTATATCTGTGTGGGGCTTTAGATGAGATTTAAGTTCTAATAATATTTCTAGTATAATTAGTTTTCAAGAAGATACACATGTAGATTCTCAGACAGTGTTGTGTCCTTTATTTTCAAGAAGTTACGCATATAGATTCAAACACAGGGTTGTATCGTTACTTCTCAATAAGATACACTTGTAGTTTTTCACAGAGTGTTATATCATTAGTTTTCAATAAGTTGCACGTGTAGATTTTAAGACAGTGTTGTAATGTTTGTTTTCAAGGAATTACCCGTGTAGAATCTCAAGACAGTGTTGTATCCTTAGTATTCAAGCAATTATGCTTATAGATTCTTACACAGCATTTTACCATTAGTTTTCAATTCTTTACACGTAGTATTGTATTTTTAATTTTCAATAATTTACACGTGTAGATTCTCAAACAATGTTGTGTCCTTTATTTTCAAGAAGGGATGCATGTAGATTCAAATACAGTGCTGTACCCTTTCTTTTCAATAAGATACATTTGTAGATTGTCAGACAGTTTTGTATAGTTAATTTTCAATAATTTACACGTGTAGATTCTCAGACTGTTTCGTATCTTAATTTTCAATAAGTTACACGTGTAGATTCTCACCCAGTGTTGTATCATTTATTTTCAATAAGTTACACATGTAGATTCTCAGACAGTGTTGTATCGTT
The DNA here is from genome assembly GCF_017639785.1 of Mesocricetus auratus. Taxonomy (NCBI): domain Eukaryota; kingdom Metazoa; phylum Chordata; class Mammalia; order Rodentia; family Cricetidae; genus Mesocricetus; species Mesocricetus auratus. Next base: position 15,495 of record NW_024430522.1, read on the forward strand.
AGTTTGCCAGAAGATACTACTGAAGTTTCTCACACAGAGTTATTTTGTTAGTTTTCAAGAAGTTATGCATTCTGTTTGGAACTCAGAGTTGTGTCGTTAGATTTCAAGAAGTTACGTAGATAGAAGTTTTGCTTATAGATTCTCACACAGCGTTGTATCATTAGTTTTCAATAAGATACACGGGTAGAATCTCACACAGCGTTATGATTAGTTTTCTAGAAGATACCCAAGTAGTTCTTCATACAGTGTTGTAATGATGCTTTTCAAGAAGTATCGCTTATAGATTCTCACACAGTGTTGTTTCATTAGTTTTCAATAAGTTACACGTGTTGTTTCTCACACAGTGTTGTATAGTTAGTTTTCAAGAAGTTACACGTGTAGTTTCTCACACAGTGTTGTATCATTTGTCTTCAAAGAGGTAGACGTGTAGTTTCTCACACCGTGTTGTATCAGTCGTTTTCAACAAGTTATGCTTAGAGATTCTCAGACAGTATTGTATCCTTAGTTTTCAATAAGCCACACCCTAATCCTAACACAAAACCTAATCCTAACCCTAACCCTAAACCCAAACCTAAGCCTAACCCTAACTATAATCCTAACCCTAACCCCAAACCTAACCCTAACCCTAGTTCTAACCCTAATCTTAACCATAACCCTAACACTAACCTATCCCTAAACCTAACCCTAACCCTAAACCTAACTATAACCCTAAGCCTAACCTTAACCCTAACTCTAACCTTAACTGTAACCCTATCCTAACCCTAAACATAACCCAAACCCTAATGCTAACGATAACCCTAACCTAAACCTAACCCTAACCTTAACCCTAACTCTAAACATAACTCAAACCCTAACCCTAACTCTAACCCAAAGCCTAACTCTAACAGTAACGCTAACCCTAAGCCTAACCCTTCCCTAACACTATTCCTAATCCTAAACCTAAACCTAACCCTAATCCTATCCCTAACTTTAACACCAACACACACCTCTAACTCTAAGCCTATCCCTAACACTATCTCTAACTCTACCCTAAACCTAACCCTAACAATAACTTTAACCCTACCCCTAAACTTAATCATAACCCTAAACCTAACTCAAACCCTAACCCTAACTCTAACTCTAAGCCTAACCCTTAAACCTAACCCTAACTGTAACCCAAACATAACCCTAAACATAACCTTAAGACTAATGCTAACAATAACCCTAACCTAAACCTAACCCTTACCCTAACCTTAACCCTAACCCTAATGCTAACCCTAACCCTAATGCTAACCCTAACCCTAAGCCTAACCCTCATCCTAATCCTAACACTAACCCTAAACTCTAACTCCTAACCCTAACCCTAACCCTATGCCTAAACCTAACCCTAATTCTACCCCTAACCCTAACAGTAATTTTAAGCCTAACTCTAAACCTAAACCTAAACGTAAGCCTAAAACTAACCCTAACACTAACCCCTAACCGGATCCCAAACTCTAACCCTAACCATAACCCTATCACTAACCAAAACCCTACCCTAACACTATTCCTAATACTAACCCTAATCCTAACCCTAAACCTAACCCTAAACTTAGCCCTAACATTAACCCTAACACTAACCTCTAACTCTAACCCTATCCCTAAGGCTAACTCTAACCCTAACCTAAGCCTAAGCCTAACCATAACCTTAACCCTAACCTGCCGCTAACCCTAAACCTAAACCTAACCCTAACACTTAGCCTAACCCTAAACCTAATGCTAACACTAACCGTAACTGTAACCTTAACCTAAACATAACCGTATCCCTAACGGTAACAATAAACCTAACCCTAAATCTAGCCCTATCCCCTAACCCTAACTCTAACCATGAACCCTATCCCTAACCCTAACACTCTCCCTAACCTTAAAGCTAGTCTAAGTGAATCTCCAAGCCTAATATTAATCCTAGCCCAAACCCTAACCCTAAGCTTAAGCCTAAACCTAACCCTAACCAAAACCCCAAACTCGAATTCGAACCCAAATCCTAACCAACCCTAACCATATCCCTAAACCTAACACTACCATAACCCTATTCCTAATCCTAACCCTAATCCTAACCATAACGCTTACCAAAACCCTTTCCCTAACCTTAACCCTAACCCTAACCTCTAACCCTAACCCTGACCCTTACTCTAACCCTAACCTAAACCTAACCCTAACCCTAAAACTATCACTAAACCTAACCCAAATCATAACCATTACCCTAATCCTAGCCCTAATCCTATCCCTAACTCTAAAAATAACCCTAATCCTAACTCTAACCCTAAGCATGACCCTAACCCTAACCCCTAATACTAACCCTAACCCTCTAACCCTGACCCTAACCCTAACTGTAACACTAACCCTAAATCCTAACCCTAACCCTAGCACTAACCCTAACACTAACCCTAACCCTATCCCTAAACCTAACACTTATCCTAAACCTAACCCTAAGCCTAACCCTATCCATAGCTATAACCCTTATATAATATTAACCCTAACCATCTAACCCTAACCATAACCCTAACAATAACACTTACTGTTAGGTTTCAAGTAGTTACCTATGGAATTTTGAAAATATTTTTGTACCATTAGTTTTGAATACATTAGGCATATAGATTCTCAAACACTGTTGTATTGTCACTTTTCAAGTAGTTACACATGAAACTTCAAATAGAGTGTTATATAGTTAGTTTTGAAGAAGTTATGCATGTAGATTAACAAACAGTATTGTATCGTTAGTTTTCAAGAAGTTATACTTATAGATTCTCACACAGCATTGTATCATTAGTTTTTAATAAGTTACAGGTGTAGATTCTCACACAGTGTTGTATCATTAGTTTTCAAGAAATTATGCATGTAGTTTCTTTTTTTTTTGGTTTTTACGAGACAGGGTTTCTCTGTATTGTTTCGGAGGCTATCGGTCCAGCCTGGTCTCGAACTTACAGAGATCCGCCTGCCTCTGCCTCCCGAGTGCTGGGATTAAAAGAGTGTGCCACCACCGCCAGGCATGCATGTAGTTTCTGACACAGAGTTGAATCGATATTTTCCAAAAAGTTACAGGTATAGATTCTCACACTGTGTTGTATCGATAGTTTCTAAGAAGTTACACATGTAGATCGTCACACAGTGTTGTATCATTAGTTTTCAAGAAATGACCCATGTAGATTCTCACACAGTGTTGTGTTGATAGTTTCCAAGAAGTTACACTTATAGATTCTAAAACTGTGTTGTGTCATTAGTTTTCAATAAGTTACACGTGTAGATACTTCCACAGTGTTGTATCTTCAGTTTTCAATAAGTTACACATAGAAATTCTCACACAGAATTGTGTCATTAGTTTTCAATAAGGTACAAGTGTAGAATCTCAAATAGAGTTGTATCCTTAGGTTTCAAGAAGCTACACATGAAGTTTCTCACACAGTGTGGTATCGCTAGTTTTCAAGTAGTTACACTTATAGATTCTCACACAGTTTTATATCGTTAGCTTTCAAGAAATTATGCATGTAGTTTCTCACATAGTGTCGTATCGATATTTTCTAAGAAGTTGCACAGGAGGAAAGACACCAGCCCCTCCAAAACCCCAACCCCAGCGAGTCCAGGTTCAGGAAAGACATCAGCCCCTCCAAGACCCCAACCCCAGCGAGTCCAATTTCAGGAAAGACATAAGCTCCTCCAAGACCCCAACCCCAGTGAGCCCAGCTTCAGCATCCCCAGCTTCAGCTGCAGGAAGGAAGGAGACCAGTGGAGACGGAAAGACCCCAGCAGCACCCAATGGAAGAAGAGATGGGAAGAAGACAGAATAAGAGATCACTCAGCAATAGAAACACCAACATGACCCCACCAGAATCCAGGTATCCAACACCAGCAAGACCCAAAAAGCACTACATAGACGAAGAAGAGGAGACAGACCTTAAAAATTATTTCATAAAGATGATGGAGACCCTCAAAGAAGAAATGAGGAAATCCCTTAAAGAAATAGAAGAAAAAACAAACAAAAAAATCTATGAAATTGGGTAAAAAATTCAAGAAATAAACAAATCTCTCAAAGAATCTAAAGAGCACCAAAAAAAAACAACCAAAAAATTAAGGAAACAGCTCAAACAGTTGAAGGATTGAAAGCTGAAAGAGAAATGATAAAGAAAACACAGAATGAAGGGATGCTGGAAAGATAAAAGCTCGGTAAACTATCTGGAACTACAAATGCAAGTATCACCAATAGAATACAAGAAATAGAAGAGAGAATCTCAGGTGTTGAAGACTCATTAGAGGATATAGAGTCGTCAACCAAAGAAAATCTCAAAACCAACAAATCCTTAACACAAAATATCCAAGAAATATGGGACACCGTGAAGAAGCCAAACCTGAGAATAATAGGAATAGAAGAAGGTGAAGAAATTCAACTTAAAGGTACAGAAAACATATTCAACAAAATCATAGAAGAAAACTTCCCTAACCTAAAGAAAGATATGCCTATGAAAGTACAAGAATCTTACAGAACACCAAATAGGCTTCACCAGAAAAAGAAGTCAACTCGCCATATAATGATCAAAACATCAAACCTAAAGAGTAAAGAGAAAATATTAAGAGCAGCTAAATTAAAAGGCCAAGTAACATACAAAGGCAGACCTATCCGAATTACACCTGACTTCTCAATGGAAACGATGAAAGCCAGAAGATCCTGGCCAGATGTCCTACAAACGCTAAGGGAACAAGGATGCCAGCCCAGACTACTGTATCCAGCAAAGCTCTCAATTACCATAGATGGAGAAAACAAAATATTCCATGACAAAGCCAGATTTAAACAATACGTATCCATAAAACCAGCTCTACAGAAAATGCTAGAAGGAAAACCTAGAGCCAAGGAAGATAACTACATTCACAAAGACACAGGCAATATATAATCACACTTTACAAAACACCAAAAGAAAAAGGGAGGAGAAAGTACACAAAATAACTTCACTAACAATAAATCAAGCGCAAACAAGGATCAATGGTCATTAATATCCCTCAATGTCAATGGCCTCAACTTGCCTATAAAAAGACACAGACTAGCAGAATGGATAAGAAGACAGAACCCTTCCTTCTGCTGCATACAAGAAACACATCTCAACATCAAAGACAGACGTAATCTCAGAGTAAAGGGTTGGGAAAGATCTTCCAATCAAACGGTCCCAAGAAACAAGCGGGTGTAGCAATCCTAATATGTAACAAATTAGACTTCAAATTAAAATCAATCAAAAGAGATGAAGAAGGGCACTTCATATTCATCAAAGGAAGAATACATCAAGACGAAGTCTCAATTTTAAACATCTACGCCCCAAATACAAAGGCACCTACATTCGTGAAAGAAACATTACTAAGCTCAAAATGCACATAAAATCTCACACACTAATAGTAGGAGACTTCAACACTCCGCTCTCACCGCTAGACAGGACCTTAAAAAAGAAACAAAAGAACTAATAGAAGTTATGAGCCAACTGGTTTTAACAGACATCTATAGAACATTCCACCCAAATACAAAGGGCTATACCTTCTTCTCGGCACCACATCAACCTTCTCTAAAATTGACCACATAATAGGAAACATAGCAAATCTCCACAGATACAAAAAATTGGAATACCCCCTGCATCGTATCAAACCACCATGCATTAACATTAGAATTCAACAATAACACAAATCACAGAAAACCTACACATTCATGGAGATTGAACAATGCACAATTGCACCATGCCTGGGTAAAGGAACAAAAAAAATTAAAGACTTCCTCGATTTAATGAATTAAGACACAACATACACAAACTTATGGGACACTTTGAAAGCAGTGCTGAGAGGAAAGTTTATAGCACTAAGTGCCCACATGAAAATACTGGAGAACAGTCATACTAGAGAATAGCACAGCTGAATGTTCTAGAACAAAAAGAATCAAACTCCCCAGGATGAGCAGATGCCAGGACATAATCAAATTGAGGGCTGATAACAATCAAGTAGAAACCAGGAAAACACTGAGAAGAATCAATGAAACAAAGAGTTGGTTCTTTGAGAAAATCAACAAAATAGACAAACCTCTGTCCAAACTAAGCAAAAGACAGAGAGACAGCATGTTAATTAACAAAATCAGGGATGAAAAAGGGGACATAACAGCGGACTCTGAGGAAATCAAAAGAATCATCAGGGCATACTTTGAAAATCTGTACTCCACAACATTTGAAAATTTAAAGGAAATGGACAATTTCCTGGATAGATATCACTTGCCAAAACTAAATCAAGAACAGATAAACAATCTAAACAGACCTATAACCCCTAATGAAATAGAAGCAATCATCAAAAGTCTCCCAAACAAAAAAAGCCCAGGCTCAGATGGCTTCAGTGCAGAATTCTACCAGAAATTCAAAGAAGAGCTAATTCCAATACTCCTCAAAATATTCCACACAATAGAAGCAGGAAGCTTACTGCCAAACTCTTTCTACGAGGCTACAATTACCTTGATACCCAAGCCACACAAAGACACAACTAAGAAAGAGAACTATAGACCAATATCCCTCATGAACATTGATGCAAAAGTACTCAATAAAATACTCGCAAACCGGATTCAAGAACACATCAGAAAAATCATCCACCATGATCAAGTAGGCTTCATTCCAGGAATGCAGGGATGGTTCAACATTAGAAAATCTATCAATGTAATCCACCATGTTAAAAAAATGCGAAAGAAAACCACATGATCATCTCACTAGATGCTGAAAAAGCCTTTGTATTTTTATTATTATTTTTTTATTTTCCAGTTTAAATTTAGATAAGAAACGAGGTTGCTTCACAAGTCTGTTCCAGGTCCCTCTCCCATTCCCTCTCCTCCTCCCGTGACCTTCCCCCAACCCCCCTCCCCTGTTATCCCCTCATTCCCCCAGGGAGGGTGAGGCCCTCCATGGGGGTGTCCATAGTCTGTCATTTCATATAGGGCAGGGCCTAGACCCTTCCCCAAGAGTTCAGGGTGAGAGTGCACCTCACAATTTTCTATGGGATTCCAAAGTCCGTGCGTATACTTGGGATGGGTACTGATCTGCTGCCCAAGGCTCAATAGATTCCCTAGGCATCTTCACTGACACCCAGATTCAGGGGGAATGGATCAGTCCCATGCTGGATTCCCAGATGGATGCCTGTGATTCAAGAGTTAACCTTTGTCTGGTCAGCTGTTTCTGGGGGTTAAACCAGCCCAGTCTTTATCCCTTTGATCATCAGTACTCCCTCTCTGATACTGGCTTTCTTGAGTTCAGCTCAGTACTTAACCAGCCACTAAATGAAGTTTCTGTTTCCCAGTCTCTCTGGCCATAGGATTGTAGGCTGGCACTCCCCAGATCTATGTCTAAAATCCATATATGAGAGAGTACATGCCATGTTTCTCTTTTTGTGACTGGGTTACCTCACTCAGGATGGTTTCTTCTAGTGTCATCCATTTGCCTGCGAATCTCATGATTCCGTTATTTTTTTCTGCTGAATAGTACTCCATTGTGTAGATGTACCACATTTTCTCTATCCACTCTTCGGGTGAGGGACATCTAGGTTGCTTCCAAGTTCTGGCTATTACAAATCAAGCTGCTATGAACATAGTGGAACAGACATCTTTGTTGTAAGAATGGGCATCTTTTGGATATATGCCTAAGAGTGGAGTTGCTGGGTCTTGTGGTAGGTTTATTCCCATTTTTCTGAGGAATCTCCATACTGCTTTCCAAAGTGGCTGAACCAGTTGGCCCTCCCACCAGCAATGGAGGAGTGTCCCCTTTCACCACATCCTCTCCAGCATAAATTGTCATTGGTGTTTTTGATTTTAGCCATTCTGACAGGAGTGAGATGGTATCTCAGAGTTGTTTGATTTGCATTTCCCGGATGGCTAAGGATGTTGAGCACTTTCTCAAGTGCCTCTCAGCCGTTTTAGACTCCTCTATTGAAAACTCTCTACTTAGTTCTGCAGCCCACTTTTTAATTGGGTCCTTTGCTGTTTTGGAGACTTGCTTCTTGAGTTCTTTGTAAATTTTGGAGATCAACCCTCTGTCAGATGTGGGATTAGTGAATATTTTTCCCATTCTGTGGGCTGCCTTTTGTCTTGCTGACTGTGTCCTTTGCCTTACAGAAGCTTCTGAGTTTCAGTAGGTCCCATTTATTAATTGTTGATCTCACTGTCTGTGATACTGGTGTTATGTTCAGGAAGCTGTCTCCTGTACCAATTCGTTCAAGGGTACCACCCACTTTCTCTTCTAAGAGGTTCAGTGTGGCTGGATTTATTTTGAGGTCTTTGATCCATTTGGACTTAAGTTTTGTGCATGGCGATAAACATGGATCGATCTGCATTCTTCTACATGCCAGTCTTCAATAATGCCAGCACCATTTGTTGAAGATGCTTTCTTTATTCCATTGCATATTTTTAGCTTCTTTGTCAAAGATCAGATGTTCAGTACGTGTGTGGGTTAATACCCGGATTTTCAATTCGATTCCATTGGTCTACCTGTCTATTTTTGTGCCAATACCAAGCTGTTTCCAGGACTATAGCTCTATAATAGAGCTTGAGGTCAGGGATGGTGATGCCTCCGGACGTTGCCTTGTTGAACAGGGTTGTTTTGGCTATCCTGAGTCTTTTGTATTTCCATACAAAATTGATTATTGTTCTTTCAAGGTCTGTGAAGAATTGTGCTGGGAATTTCAATGGGGATTGCTTTGAATCTGTAGATTGCTTTTGGCAGGATTGCCATTTTTACTACATTGATCCTACCTATCCAAGAGCATGGGAGATCTTTCCATTTTCTGAGGGCTTCTTTAATTTCTTTCTTTAAAGATTCAAAGTTCTTACGATACAGGTCTTTCACTTGTTTGGTTAGCGTTACCCCAAGGTATATTATGTTGTTTGTGGCAATTGTAAAGGGTGATGTTTCTCTGATTTCTCTTTCAGCCCTTTTATCATCTGTATACAGTAGGGCTACTGACTTTCTTGAGTTGATCTTGTAGCCTGCCACTTTGCTGAAGGAGTTAATCAGCTGTAAGAGTTCCCTTGTAGAGTTCTTTGAGTCATTGATGTAAACTATCATATCGTCTGCAAACAGTGAAAGTTTGACCTCTTCCTTCCCAATTTGTATCTCCTTGATCCCCCGTTGTTGTCGTATGGCAATAGCTAGAACTTCAAGTACCATGTTGAAAAGGTATGGAGAGAGTGGACAGCCTTGTTTTGTTCCTGATTTTAGAGGAATTGCGTTGAGTTTCTGTCCATTTAGTTTGATGTTGGCTGTTGGTTTACTGTATATGGCTTTTATTGTGTTTAAGTATGTCCGTGTTATCCCAGATCTCTCCAAGACCTTTATCATGAAGGGGTGTTGGATTTTGTCAAAGGCTTTTTCAGCATCTAGTGAGATGATCATGTGATTTTTGTTTTTCAGCTTGTTTATATGGTGGATTACGTTGATGGATTTTCGTATGTTGAACCATCCCTGCATCCCTGGGATGAAACCTACTTGATCGTGGTGAATGATTGTTTTGATGTGTTCTTGGATCCGATTTGCGAGTATTTTATTGAGTATTTTTGCATCAATGTTCATGAGGGATATTGGTCTGAAGTTCTCTTTCTTGGTTGTATCTTTGTGTGGCTTGGGGATCAAGGTTATTGAAGCCGCATAGAAAGAGTTTGGCAAAGACCCTTCTGCTTCTATTGTGTGGAACACTTTGAGAAGAATTGGTATAAGCTGTTCTTTGAATTTGTGGTAGAATTCTGCACTGAGGCCATCTGGACCTGGACTTTTTTGGTTGGGAGACTTTTGATGACAGCTTCTATTTCCATAAGGGTTATAGGTCTATTTAAATTGCTTATCTGTTCTTGATTTAGTTTTGGCAAATGATAGCTGTCCAGGAAGTCATCCATTTCCTTTAAATTTTCCAATTTTGTGGAGTACAGGTTTTCAAAGTATGGCCTAATGATTCTCTGGATTTCCTCAGTGTCTGTTGTTATGTCCCCCTTTTTATTTCTAATTTTGTTAATTTGCGTGTTCACTCTCTGCTGTTTGGTAAGTTTGGACAAAGGTTTGTCTATCTTGTTGATTTTCTCAAAGAACCAACTCTTCGTTGCGTTGATTCTTTGTATTGTTTTCCTGGTTTCTACTTTATTGATTTCAGCCCTCAATTTGATTATTTCCTGGCGTCTACTCCTCCTGGGGGAGTTTGCTTCTTTGTGTTCTAGAGCTTTCAGCTGTGATGTTAATTCTCTGGTATAACTGTTCTCCTGTTTCTTCATGTGAGCATTTAGCGCTATGAACTTCCCCGTAGCACTGCTTTCAAAGTGTCCCATAGGTTTGGGTATGTTGTGTTTTCATTCTCATTGAATTCGAGGAAGTCTTTAATTTCTTTTTTTATTTCCTCTTTGACCCAGGGATGGTGCAGTTGAGCATTATTCAATTTCCATGAGTTTGTAGGTTTTCTGCAATTTGTGTTGTTGTTGAATTCTAATTTTAAAGCATGGTGGTCTGATAAGATGCATGGAGTTTTTCCAATTTTTTTGTAGCTGCTGAGGTTTGATATGTTGCCAAGTATGTGGTCGATTTTTGAGAAGGTTCCATGTGGTGGTGAGAAGAAGGTATATTCTTTTTTATGTGGATGAAATTTTCTATAGATATCTGTTAATCCCAGTTGGGTCATTACTTCTATTAGACCCTTTGCTTCTTTGTTGAGTTTCTGTCTGGTATTCCTGTCTAGTGGTGAGAGTGGTGTGTTGAAATCTCCCACTATAACTGTGTGGGGCTTTAGATGAGATTTAAGTTCTAATAATGTTTTTTTAACGAATGTGGATGCCTTTGAATTTGGGGCATAGATGTTCAGAATAGACACTTCCTCTTGGTGGGTTTCACCTGTGATGAGTATGTAATGACCTCCTTCATCTCTTTTGATTGATTTTATTTTAAAGTCTAGTTTGTTAGATATTAGGATTGCTACCCCGGCTTGTTTCTTGGGTCCATTCGATTGAAAAATTTTTCCCAACCTTTAATTCTCAGGTAATGTCTGTCTTTAAGGGTGAGGTGTGTTTCCTGTATGCAGCAGAAGGAAGGGTTCTGTCTTCGAATCCAATCTGCTAGTCTGTGTCTTTTTATGGGTGAGTTAAGGCCATTAATATTGAGGGATATTAATGACCATTGATTGCTCATCCTTCTTCGATTTGCGATGGTTGTTGTTGGTGGAATTATGTGTGGAATTTCACCCCTTTGTTCTTTTGGCTGTTGGTAGAAAGAGAATCTCTAATGCTTATGTTTTTCTGGTTGTAGTTAGCTTCCTTGGGTTGGAGTTTTCCTTCCAAAATTTTCTGTAGGGCTGGGTTAGTGGACACATATTGCTTGAATCTAGTTTTGTCAGGGAATATCTTGTTTTCTCCGTCTATAGTGATTGAGAGCTTTGCCGGGTAGAGTAGTCTGGGCTGGCATCCGTGGTCTCTTAGTGTAGGTAGAATATCTATCCAGGACCTTCTGGCTTTCAGCGTTTCCATGGAGAAATCAGGTGTAATTCTGATAGGTCTGCCTTTATATGTTACTTGACCTTTTTCCTTAGCTGCTCTTAATATTCTTTCTTTATTCTGTATGTTTGGGGTCTTGATTATTATGTGGCGAGGGGATTTTTTTTTGTGGTCCACTCTATTTGGTGTTCTGTAGGCTTCTTGTACCTTCATTGGCATGTCTTTCTTAAGGTTGGGAAAGTTTTCTTCTATGATTTTGTTGAATATGCCTTCTGCCCCTTTGAGCTCGATTTCTTCTCCTTCTTCTATACCTATTATTCTTAGGTTTGGTCTTTTCATGGTGTCCCATATTTCCTGGATATTTTGTGTTAAAATAATGTGATTTGTTTTCTAACACTACAGGGAAACTGAGTCTCTGGAAGGGCCCAACAAAAATGGATCCAAACAAACTTTCAATGGAAGAGGGCAAGGAATTCTTAAAACTGTGTGGGATCCCACAAAGAGATGTAAGTATGGGCAAGGTTGGTTAAAAGAGGTTACATGGAGTGAGGTAGAGTACGATTTTCAGTTTCCTTTAAACAGCAACATAACCCATGTCCTAAGTGTATACAAATGTATTTTCAGGAAATAAGGCAGGCACAGTAACTGCAACAGTGGTCATTTCCCCAAGGGAACATTTCTACTAACTCCAAACTCACCTTTTAAACTCTCATTATTTGAAAAGTACTTGCTAATTTGCAGTCTAATCTAGTGGGAATGATTTCAGACTTTTGAACCTAAAAGATAGAAGTAACTAGAAAACTGTTTATATTCTCCAGGAAAGACTTCTTCCCACCATGAAACACCAAATAATTTTCTCTTTCTTTTCCTCAGATCGATTTGATGACAGAGAAATGGGAAGTTGTTGCCTCTGTGGAGGCTTTGATTCGATTCCCACTGCTGCCAGGGGAAGACCCCACAGCCCGTTGCATTTCGAAGAAAAACAATCAACCTGCAGTGTCCCAACGAGACCGGATTCCACAAAATAATGAAGACCAAGAAAAGAGGTAGGAAGTCACTTAAGTTGGGAGGGACCTCGGGAAAACAGCTGCCTATGGCATGTAGTTGAGTACCACTATTTTATCTTTGCATGAATAAAGGCTTTTCATTGATGAGTGATCTTGTTTTCATAAAGTGCAGATGAAACTACTGTTTTTTAATCAGGAATTATGTCAATCTTAGCTACATACTCTCACCAGACAAAATTGTTTTTTAATTATTTGAGACATACATTTTGGTAAATAGAACTCTATCACTGAGTAAGCCTTGGAACTTGAAATCACATTGTCATAAGATTCCTAATATTTGAGATTACAGGTCTGTGTCATCTGGCATATGTCCTTCTGGATCTATTTGTTAACTGTTTGGTATAAATTGCACAGTATTTTAGCTTACATATTCATCCTCAGCTTGGTTGTCCAGGCAAGTGTTGGTGTAATAATCTACGTGAAGATAAGTATATGGTTATGTGTTTCTTTTCTTTTTTTCGGTTTTTCGAGGCAGGGCTTTGCTGTAATTTTTTAGACTATCCTGGACCTCGTTAGGTAGACCGGGCTTTGTCTTAAACTCACAGATATCCACCTGCCTCTGCCTCCCAAGTGCTGGGATTAAAGGCATGTGCCATCACAGCCTGGCTGTTTATGTGTTTCTGATTGTGAAGCTTAACTGTATTTACAAGTAACCCAACTGAGACTCACAATGCATAGATGGGGCTTATGGGTGTAAAAGTAAACAGAAAATTATTATCAGCAATTATGCCGAAAAAAATAAATTTGCTTGACTGTTTATTTGTTTGAGAAATAGTCTGATCAACAGCTACTTAGATGCTGGTATGGTGGTGTATGCCTCTATTGAGAGTATTTATAATTGAGAAAGAAATAGATTTTGGTAATTCATATCTACAACCAACATTACAGCCCAGTTGACACTAATCAAATGTAACTTAAAAAAAGAACAGGGTTTAGAGAGAAGGTAAAATGGCTGAAAGCAGTGACTACTTTTGAAGAGTGTCCACTTTCTCTTTACTGCACACAAACAGCATTTCTACTTCCTCCCCCAGGGTACTGAACACAGTCATCTGACCTCTGTAGACATCAGGCAAAAACATGGTTCAGACTCATGTTAGGAGTCGGCAAGCTTAAATCTACGTTAGAAAATATAATCTTAAAAGTAAAGAAAAAACAAATTAAAAATAGTAGGAAGCAAGCAATTTTGTGTAAGAAACAAAACTGGGAGGAAAATCAGGGGAAAAATCATTACAAACTGTAGTGTATGCACACATACACAACAATTTCACTCCTATTAAGTCAGATGGTATTTTCTCAGTAGATTCACAGTAGGCTAAATGTGAGATTCTGGGAACAGGGATATCAGGTCTGAGTGTTCCAAAGTATGGTGTGTTTGACACTAGTTAGGAAATCACTCTAAATTCTGCATCCTAAATTATAGACCAAACACATATCCATGTGACTTCTCTTTCCTTATCCCATAACTAGGAAGAACAATAATCAATCACTGAAAGATTTTGACAAGAAGCCACATGTTACAAAGGTGATGACAAGGCATTGCATAGAAACTCCTTCTGAAAGACCCACTGGAGAAAAGATTCAGAAGATAAACTGCTTTGGAGCAGTGAGAAAAAGGACTAAGCCCGAAGAGGAGAAAGAAACAACGGTAAGTGCATCTGGAATGTTGGGAAACGTTTGTACTATGTATACTTTAGAAAGTGTATTTAAGCATTTTGCTGTGTGTCTATAACTTACTTTCTCTAATAGAAGCTATGTAATCTGGGCAGTCCTCTTCTCTCAACTTATTGTCCAATGAGAGCATCTGATATGCTCCCTTGTACATGCTCAATATCATGAGTAGCCTGATATTTGCCCAGATTACCGTCTGCGCGTTTTGAATGGCATATATTTACCTATGCACTCAATGCTGAATGAGCTAGGAACTTAGTGCCTCATGCATTCTAAGCATGAGTGTTTTGCTTAAGCAAAACCCAGAATTTACTGATGTATTCTTGTAATGCTCACTACCAATTGCCTTTTCATAGATTGGAGAATTTTATCCAATTGCTCTACACTTGAACTGTATCACCAACCTTCATTTTAATTTTGGCATTTAGGCCCCATGTCTCCAGCTTTCACTGGTTGACCTGAATCTACCTGAGTGGACAAAGTTTTATTTAAACACATGTTCCTCTCCCTGGATATTTCTGAGTGCTATTTTCAATGTTGGGAGGCACACTATGCTAGCCACAGTAATTATTTATAATCACATTTATTTACATGTGCAATACTGTAAGCAATGTGCCCTGTGAATGAGTGCAGAATTCCTGTCATACTTGGCAGATAAGGGAGTACAATTTGAGGCTGTATCCTACAAGAAATTTTGAATAACACTGAAAGATTTTGTAGGAATTGATAATTATGTCACATTGTATCTAACCCTATATGGACTCTTCTGTCAACACAGGTAAAAAGCAAGAAATGTTGCTCATTTGCACACACAGCAAGGAGCAAGATGTGTCTCCTAAAACACTGGCATGAAGCCCTTCCTGTACAGCCTCTGGGTTCTAACAATCAGAAAGAGATGATGAAACCAATGGAGGTCAAGCAGTACCAGTCTCCAGAAATATTTAAAATGACTGAGGACAAGGATAAAGAAAGAAAAATGTGAGCATGGAACACAACTAAAATTACACATGAGCATGGCACATATGAAGATGATGTTTTTTCATTGTAAACAGATATCTCAGGACACACAAAAAAACACCCACCATTTACAACAGAGAATAGTGCCCTCTGCTCTTGATTGTTGGAAATCCACAAAGAGGAGAGAGGGATAGATCTGGGAATGTTGCCCACTAAAGACAGAGGACCAGTAGCATCAATTGAAAGAATGCAGTTGTGTCCTGTGTCTTAATCAGGGGCATTTGCATTATAATATGTAGACTAGGCCGGGTTCCAGCACGACTCCCATGTCAACAAAGTTGTAGATACTGGTAAATCAAGCCAAGGGCAGATTGGTAAATGTGGATCAGAAATTCATGGTCTTCATCAGGCATCTCGTGTTGTAGAGGATTCTCTGTATTATAGTACATGCTGTTTGAATTTACTATAAGCCCTGTGTAAATCCAATAACTGAGTGGGTAGAAAGTTGATGTTTTCACATCTTGAGAAAAAGATGGTACTCCGTCATATAAGTAAATTTCATTCTGGCTTCAATAACTCCTCACTCTCAACAAGGCTGGTATTAACTTTGAGATAGTGATTGATCTTAGTATTTAATACTATGTGTTCTGCAGGCAAGAAGTGCTTCAAACGAAAACTCTGCCAAAGGTATCTTCGAGAAGCTCCTCA
This sequence comes from Mesocricetus auratus, assembly GCF_017639785.1. NCBI lineage: Eukaryota > Metazoa > Chordata > Mammalia > Rodentia > Cricetidae > Mesocricetus > Mesocricetus auratus. The sequence goes on from NW_024430522.1 coordinate 31,368, forward strand.
AAGAAGAAAATGAGCAGCGAGGAAGAAACTTGTTTCTTTTTGAGGGTGAGTCTCCCTTGTTTCACTGCTGTGTTTCTCTTGGGTGGCATCCATCTCTGCCGCTCAGATGTATCCCTGGTGTTGGCATTTTAGGAGGGAGCAGGCATGCTTATTGCACTTCTCTGTCATTTTCTGCTGGATTTTTTTCCATTTTCTCAATTCTCAACCTCTTATTTCCTGCAATTTACTTACCTCTCTAACTTTATTCTTGTATTTATTTTCTTCATCTTATGCCCTCCACATATTCTTTCCCCATCTCTTCTCTAAATTCCTGTGGTACCATTCATACCACCTTACATTTCTCCACTTCCCATTGTTTCCTGTCTATTCTTTACCTTTCTCTTTTGCTTCTTGGGAACAGGGAATTCTGTCTGCTGAGCTTGATCATGCTCTTCAACTGAGATTGTCCTTCCTCACCAGATTACCTCAGTTGGCATTCCCACATACTGGGATCACAAGTGTATAAAGTTATGCCTACCATGTTTTAATTTTATGGAGTCACAGATGTAACTTCCCATTGTTTGTAATTTTACTGCCTCTACTGTCACTGTTGCATATTCTGAGACCACAGACTTTTGTCAACTCATATGTCTTTAAGTATCTTTATTTCAATATGCACTATTATTTTGATTCTATGCCAATAAACGTTATGGAAGATTTCTCTGTATGTGTGAAGTGTTTCACCTCATTGTGAATGATAGTACACTAAGCTCATATCTGTCATGTTTATTTAGAATCTGACTGTCTGTGCATGAAAGCATGCCTGTGCCCCAAACTTAACAAAACCTGAGGAAGTGCTTCATTAGTTTGGTCTATCTAAACAAGAGAATTTCTTGACATTCCCTATTTAATTAAAAGACTCAGAGTGACATCTCTGAGGCAAAAATTCTCATTCTTTTATCAAGTTGTGCAAGTTGTGCTTTTGTTTTTAGCATCATTTATTTACTGTGCATAAACGTTTTGCCTATCTGTATGTATGACTGGTGTACCCTTATTATATAGTGTCTTAGGAAGACAGAACCTTATATCAGATCTCAAAATCTGAAATTACAGACAGTTATGAGACCCTATATGGGTCCTGGGAAGTTAGAAAGCAACATGTTCTCTTATTCTCTTAGTTTCCAAGTCCCAGTTCAAAATATTTTTGTTGCACATCCTGTGATTCAGGAAAGACTGTAGTCAATCTGTGACATTTAACGCGTTTTGCTTTCCCCCCATGGATTATACTTCTTTGTCCCATCTCCTCTTGTTGGTATGGTGTCTGTGTAGCTGTGCTAGGAATAATCCTAATGTATGTGTTTTCCTGTTCAATGTTCCCCAAAATATATTCAACCAGTCCTGTTATTTATCTTTAGTTCTGTATCCCTGCAAAACATTGGGCTTTGCTGTGAAACTGTCTTGCATACAGCTATTGCATTTTCCCTTATGCCATATGTGCCATATAAATATGTCCACAACACTCCTCTCCCCTGATCCTACTCTTGGTTTCCCAATGGTCCAAACTTTCCAAAAAGTGTGTATCCCAAAATTTCTATGTAGATAATAGTAATTAGAGTGCTCTTCACTTAGGATGGAAACTTTAAGGTGCAGGCAAGTAACCATAGAATATTTTAATCACAGAAACCTACCAGGCCATCGATATCTTACATGACCAAGAAAAAAAGAACATCGGGTTCCTGTCTCCAATGATCGACCAATAATCAAGACTCCTGATTAAGAACAACCACTCCCTCATCTTTTTCCAAAAAAGGACAAGAACAGACCAGTTATTGATGAATGCAAGCACATAATATGGGATTTTCAGACACTCTGGATTCCAATTTGAGGAAATGCAATAATTCCATCTCAGGCTCAGGTGTAACATCCCAAAGTTTGTTTGTTTTCCCCAAATGTGCTCCTCAGCCTAATGAGAAGACACCTGTTTTAGTGCATAACATTAAAGTCCAGACAACTATGAAACATCCTGGTATAGCTTCAATTTCCTGTGTGCACTTTGTGAGACCAAACTGTGACTGGGATTCTGTGGTCAGAATAAAAGCTCCAGGAAAGGAACTTCTCCAATTCACCAGTCAGGACAGCCGGGGTCAGCCAAAGAAACGTCGAATCAGCTCTTGCCTGAATCCCAGTATGAGAAATGTGATACATGAGTTGGGGTCTGTCCAGGAGTCCCAGACTGCTGTTAGTAAATCTGATGTCATGTTCAACAGTAGACCAACATGAGTTCAAAGAAACCTGTATCGAAGCCCAGTCTCCCAAGCCACATTCCGGATGTCTCTTCTTATCCAAGATCTATCAAATACATAACAGTCTCACAGTGCACACAGTCAGGCAGGCACAACACACCTTTAAGCTTATGAATGGACAAGAATCAATGATTGGCTACAATGACTGAGATTCCTGAAAACACCAAGTCTTTTCTCAGAACTGGTTTTATTTAGAGGACCCTGAGATCTTTGACTGCATTACCATAAGAAGTACTTCCTGCTGTCATCCTCCTCAGAAAATAGCGTTGAGTAGAGTCACATCAGCTTCAATATAGAATGTTCTGTTGTGAACCGAGTTGACTCCAGGACTGCGAAGAAAGTGCAGACAGTGTTAAACCGAGCATCTTGAGATAACCTTTCTTGAGAGAGCTCAAGGAGTTACCTGATCAGGAAACAGATATAAGGTGTCAAAATGAAAGAAAGAGCAGACCTTGCCTCTAGATACCAACACTCTGAAGTTTCTTTCTCTATGATAATTACATGTAATTCTTCCCTCTAAATCCTCCCCTCTCTTACCAAAATCTTGGGGATAATATATGTAGTCTCATTTAATAAATGATTCTAAACCTAATCACTGTTTTGAGATTGTTGTTTACTTGGATTGGAATATGTTCACCCAAGAATAATCTGTATTTTTGATCAGCATCTGATACCACTGAGACAAGCTACAGAAAATGTGTTCTTAGATATACATCTCTGTCCTTATTTTGTTTTAATTTCTGAGATGATGTTAGCCTGTGATACTAATATTAGCAAGAACTCACTGTTTTTCCTGGGCTGGGATGGACTGTGAGCATCTCTCCTCCCTCAACATCCTGTGTGCTACATTATGAGATGCAAGATATGTCTGAGCATTACTCATATGTACACAATAATTTCTGAGAGCTCTTTGGCTCCTGTATGTAAAACAATGCTGCTCTGAACCACCTGAAATACAAAGATCAGAATATCTTCGTTAATGGATCTATGAGACCCAATCACTGCCATGAACCTGCTCTTTAATCTAAGAGCTGTGCCACAACTTTCACAGGCAATTCACCTGTCTTGAATTTAGAAGTTTGATGCAGGAGGATTGTTTGAGATATTTCTTATTGTTATAGGTTTCCTGAGGATGCAGGGCAGTTGATAGATTCTTTTTCTAACATGTAATCTTTTAATGTAGCTGGTTTCAGAGTATACCTTCAAATGTGGTTCAGGGATACACTGTCCAGTAACTGATAGAAGCAGATGCATTGATGTATATACAGGAATTGTGCTGAGGTCTGACTTTTTTTTCAAAGAAATGGGAGAAGTTATTCTATATGGCATGGAGTCATGATGGTATTACATATAGACAATTGACTTTAGGTTTTGGAGATTATGGATGCTGGACCAAAAATCAGGGAAGCTGCATGTTATATCCCTAGGACCTCAGCTGCATGTGTGTGACAATTGTGTAGCATGTTCTCTTAGTAAAGTTTCTAAGATGAAAGCAGAATTTTGCGTGGCATTTAGCTGATTTTGGTCACCTGTTCCCTAGCAGGATTACCTGCTCTTGTCTTGAGGTAAGGATAGTAATTCATTCCGGCCGCTATTTCATGTGCCACATTGTGTGGGAGCCCATTGAAGGCTTTCTGAAAGAGACAGATGAGGAGTGAATGGAGATTGGCTACTTTGGAATGAGGAGCAATGGGAAGAATGGAAAAATTGTTGGTACGTAAAATAATTGAAAAAAAGGTATTCAAGTGATATAAAAAAGCCACTAAAAATAAAAAAGAAAGTAACAAACTTTTAGAATATTTGAAGGATAGAATTCACTAGAAGAGTGTTGGATTTACTTAACAATGAATCTCATCTATTTTTTCCCTTTTCCCAGGTTTTTGGAACCAGACTGTCCTAACAAGGAATTCTGAACCAGGTCCTTCATGTTCCTTACTTGGGTGGAGTGTTGCAGATGTGCAGCCTGGGGTCCATTTGTGAATTTTCAGATACCAACAGGTTTTGTGTGTGCTAGAGATAATCTACCGTCTGGAGAACACAACAGCAATTTTCTGCATAGTATTTTGTATTATTTTGGTAGAGACATACCTCCTCATAAGAAAAACTATTCTAGTTTGACTCCAGGTTATATCAAGTAAGGAATCAGTTGTGTGGTTATTTTGCTGATGTAAATTTGTTTTATCTGTTTGGACTGAAAGTTAGTATGTAGTCCCACATGGCTGAAAACTTTTTATATACCTCTCTCAGACATTGGTATATGGCCATCAAAGGCCTAAACCATAAAAATTCTTCTGGTTTAGATACGATTCTTATTTTATAGCATAGACTTTACTTTAAATCACTCTGTTGATGAATTTTCCTGATTTAGCATCTCAATGACTGATACTCATTGTGTGAGCCTCTGTGGAATCACTGTCATTTGTTTGCTTATGTTTCATAGTTTTTATTTTTATTAGACAAGATCTTCTTTGGTTCAGAATAGCTTGGATTTCACTAAGGAGCAGGTGTAGTACACACTCTTTTAGATGTCTAGTTTTGAATTGTAAAAACAAAATAAGAGTCATAAACACAGCAAGGTCTTACTATAGGCATATTGTGAGGGACCGGTTAGACATGTATACACATGAAGACATCCTCAATTTATCTAGGAAGTGTATGTTGTTTCCAATGAAGGCAATACATCACACAAGCTGTAGGATGTAAAGAAATATACTAGGAAATAATTCAAACATCAGAACAAGGGAATCATTTGAACTTAACAATTTGAAACTGTATATGAGAATAAGCCACCCTTGGGGTGTGAAACGGAGATGAAGAATGAATCTACCAGCAATGCTAATGGAGCACAAAACAAGTGAAGGAAGGATGTCTGGGAGGGAACACCTGTGAATAAGAAGAGGGTATATGTTACATGGGTATAAAAACAACATTATGAATTCCATTTTTTTACCATCGTGTATTAACATTGGATTGCTTGAGGAAATATGTTCTAAATTTATAGTTACATATATTGTATATTAAGTGTGTGACTGTTTTTGCTTATTTATGTATTTACTCTTGACAAAATGGGTCTTGATCTCCATGGTGAAGGAAGAATCCAGTGGATCACCAGGGACTTGAATAAGTTTTTAATTGTTATTTTGATTGAGCATGCCATAGCACACACTTAGAAATCACAAGACTGCCTTATAGTGTTAACATTCTCCTCTTAGTATAGAGATTCTCATTATGACAAATATGCAGACAGCAAATTTAACTGCTAGTCATTCTCAAAGATGTTTTTCTGTTTGTTTCATTGTTCAAAGGCAGGTGTGCATAGCAGGATAATGATTCAGTCATTTGAGAGAAGGAATGCATGACTGTGTTGGAAAATGAATGTATTAGGTACATATCGAACTGGTCTTTATTAAGAACACAATCCACAAGCAGGATGAAATTCCTGTGATGAAGATTGTTTGGTGAATTTCTTTTCCAGCATGAATCTTGCCTTTGGATTACCACAAAACAACCTGAAAATCAATTGTCCAGGAAGTCTGTTGCATATTGTGTAAAACAACTTTCCACCATTGTCATAGAAATGAATGAGGGCATGGTTTTCTTGTAGGGTAGGCACAAAGAAGCTTCTTAAAAGTGTTTTGAGTGAAAGTATTACTTTCAGTGCATGTTTCCATAGTATCTGCCTTCCTGATATTCAAGATGAGCTTCCAGACACAAATCTTTTTACATAAAATGGCAAGAAGTTGTGGGCAGAAAAATAAACCTTGGGTATCTCTGTTATGTAAGCCCTCCCAGCTGATAAATTCTCAGCAATTTTCTTCCCATCAATACTGGCAAAGAAACTCATATCCTGATAAGGATGATCTCATTATGGCCTTCCAAGCATTCCTTTATCTTTCCTTATTAATGCTCCCCACATTGAGATATTGAAGCTGGTAATGTGAATACAGGAATTTTGATTGACAAATGGTTCAACCTAAGTAATTGAGACTAAGTTAGCATGCAGAGGAAGGGTGTCAAGGGTTGGAAGTGAATACAGAGTTCTTATTGTGGAACAAAGTGAATTAGAATAGTCTAATATGACTAAATAGGAGAAGTGAAATATAAAAAGCCAATTTTGGGTGGAGCACAGCACAGAAAAGATGTAGTCAACTTGGAAATTCTCTGTAACTACCTCATTGCACAGATATAGAAGAAGAAACAACATGGATTCAAGGAATAGAATAGAGGGAAGCTGAGATGTGGGGTCAAAGTGGATTATAAATTGTGTCTGCTGTCATATGAATATCCCTCCAGGTTGACCCATAGGAGGTAGAATCTACAAGTGCTTGTTGCAGTTTGGATATTCTTTTGGTCATATTTTGCAAATGAACTAAAAATAAAGCTTTTCTTAATATCAGAGTGCGAAGGTAGCCACAGTACTCATTAATACATGTCATTAATGGTGGCCCACAACTTTAACGGCAGCACTAGACAGGAGGAGACAGAAGTCAGTCTTCAGTCACATTAAGAACCGGATCACACATTTGGCCTGAGCCTGGACAGAGATAAGAACTCTTCAGTGGTTGATTGTTTATCCTTTCTGATCATCAGGTGAAATAAAATATCCGTCTCTGGGTTTTATTATTCATGATTATTCTGTGCCCAACTTCTGTGGTACAAATTCTTGACAACACTGTTTTCCTATGGCTTTGAAGCCAGGAGAACAGGCCAGAGATGCAACCAGGACTCCCATCAGATTCACTGACCAGACTGCTATGTTTTCTTTCCTTTTCCCCTCAACCTCTGAGTGAGTTTGTCATTTTCCTGTTGTAGCATCTCTCACACAGTTTCCAAATGCCAAAAAAATTCCAAAATCACCTGGGTTCCAAACTCCTCAGGGCATATCAATGCTAGACCAGTTATCTCTGTCTTCATAGTACTCCTGCCAAACAGGTGTTTTTTTCCATATAACCCTGAGTGTGGATTTTCAGATTGTCCTTCTGTCTCTCCCTCCCATCCTCTCCCTGTAAAGGGAAGCTGGAAAAATTTTCCTTGCTAGCCGCTTTGGTTTATCACCTGCCAGTCACCTGGGCTCTGCCACATTGTAGTCCCCAAATAACACACAAGACACTGTATTAATTATGAAGCTGTTGGCCTTGTTTGTTTCTTACCGGCTAGCTCTGACTTAAGTAATTACCCTATAATTGTTAATCTAAATATTTCTTTTACTGGAGAAATTTCCAGGCTTCCTACCCCATGGCGTTATATCATGACTCTCTGTCTTTCTCCTTCACAGAGTTCT
>NW_024430523.1:0-1157 GCF_017639785.1 Mesocricetus auratus
AATCACATATACTGCACTATGACATCACAATTATTGACTGTGACATCAATATAGTTCTCTATGAACACAATTATACATTGTGACATCACTATAGTGCAATATGACATCACAATTATACACAGTGACATCAAAACCTGCACTATAACATCACAATTATACACTGTGTTATCAATACACTGCACTATGACATCACTATTATTGACTGTGACATCACTATAGTGCTCTATGAACAAAATTATATATTGTTACATCACTATAATGCAATATGACATCAAAATTAAACATTGCAATATCACTATAGTGCGCTATCATATCACAATTATACACCTTGACATCAATATACTGCACTATGACATCACAATTATTCACTGTGACATCACTATAGTGCTCAATGAACACAATTATACATTGTGACAACATTAGAGTGCAATATTACCTCACAATTATATGCTGTGACATCATTATAGTGCACTATGACATCACAGTTATACACTGTGACATAAATATACTGCACTATGACATCAAAATTATTTACTCTCACATCAAAATAGTGCTTTATGAAGACAATCATACACTGTGACATAAATCTAATGGACTGTGACTACAAATATTGATTTTGACACTACAATACTGTACTATGACATCACAATTATTGATTGTGACATCACTTTAATGCTCAGTGAACACAATTATACAATGTGACATCATTATAGTGCAATATGACATCATAATTATACACAGTGACATCACTGTCTTGCACTAGGACATCACAATTACACACTGTGTTATCAATATCCTGCAGTATGACATCAAAAGTATTGACTGTGACATAGCTATAGTGCTCTATGAACACAATTATACACTGTGACATAAATCTGATTGAATGTGACCTACAATTATTGAATGTGACACAAAAATACTGCACTATGACATCACATTTATTGACTGTGACATGATAATTGTGCTCGACAGATTATGCACACCCCCATGGAGGGCCTCACCCTCCCTGGGGAAATGAGGGGATAACGGGGGGGGAGGGCACGGGAGGAAAGGAGGGAATGGGAGAGGGACCTGGAACTGACTTGTGAAGCAACCTTGTTTCTTATCTATATTTAAACTGGAAATAAAATTAAATGTGTTTTTATCTCTAAATATAA
>NW_024430524.1:0-693 GCF_017639785.1 Mesocricetus auratus
CACATTTCTTTGTTTGCCTTTTATTATTTTGTGGTAGGTAATCATCAGGATGATATCTCTCTTCCTCATACCTGGCCACTGCTTCTTCCAAATCATATTCCTCCACTGGATCTTGATCATCCCCTTCTGTGTTCTCTCCACTACTAAGATTTAAAGCTTCCAGTTCCTGAAAAGGGTATAAGCCTTCTTCCCTTTTTTGTTTATCTCCTAATGTCCCTCTTGGGAACTGTAAGGGCTCCCCCTGATCCTTAGATTTACCGGGGGGGTTTATCTTTCCTTAACAAGATTCCAGATTGCCTGGTCCCTTGTATCAGTTCCCCTTCGATTAATTTCCTATCCAGATCTTTGCCTAATTTATTCCATGAAGCAATAGTCAAGGACCCTGAGCAGGCAAACCAAGGAGCTACCCGGTCTACCTCTTTAACAAAATTCTTTAATGTCCGGTGACCAATCTTTATGTCTCTTTGTTTAAGTACCGACTCCAGAGCAGTAATGACAGATTGAGAGGAGCCCATGATAAAAATAAAAATCTGCGGTTTATCTACGTCCGACTTATGGGCAGGAATGAAATGAAAGTAACGACCGCGCGCAGCTCTTTTATCTACAAGAGACTAAAGCACACAGTCAGGCACTGCTGCTTATTTACTTCGGACTTAACGCGCCTAACAATTGTAATGATGTAACAATTGTAAC
>NW_024430525.1:0-5161 GCF_017639785.1 Mesocricetus auratus
TTCTGCAGTAAAGCTTTAATGCATCTTGAGAGATAGATGATCAGCTTCTTAGAGGGAGACCCCAAGCTAAGAAACCCAGCCCCTTATATAAGCCTAGGAGCTCCGAGTGAGATGTGTAGAGCCGGGATTGGTGGTTTGCACATCACCCCAGATGACGTCACGGGAGAGGCACAGTTTAAACGGTTAACTCCAACTGACAGCGACAGTTAACTCCAACTGACAGCGACAGTTAACTCCAACTGACAGTGGATGTCAGCGCCATCTTCTAACGGCAATAGCGATAGCGAGGGCGGCTCCTCACATCTCCCCCTATTCATTTATTTTTGAAGCAATAGGACACCCACAACTTTGGAGTGGAGATAGAGGTCAAATCCCCATGTGCAAATTCGGAACATGTACAAAGCTCCTCTCCAGGGTCTTATCCCCAGAGGAAGTCCTGACCAGTCCGATGTCTTTTTTCTGGGGGAAGGAGATCATGACATAGAACCTTCATGCAAGATGACTTATCTCCCAGGAGAAAGTCGTTATACCGCAGACCTCTCCTGTGCAGTGCTTAGCCTTGCAACTCCTTGGGCTGCTGAAGCCTACCCACTCTATCCCGTGCAATGAGACTAGCCTCGTGGGGTGCAAGAGCTGGGAGGCCAGCGACCTATTGCTTTAACATGGTTAACCAAATGTCAGGGGATGCTCCGTGTTCTAAGGCAGCAAGTGCTTGTGCCACCACCACTTTCTCCTTTTGTTTGGGCTCTGAGCGTACACACCATCCAAAGCATCAACACTATTCCACAGCAGAGAACTAGGCTAAATGATCCTACCCCCACCCATTCCTTAAAATAAGAAAATGCAGATGAAATCCAGGGGAGAGGTCTTCCATCAGAGAAAGATCCAGATGCGTCGAATTCACTTGCAGGATCGCCATTCTCAACTCACGGAGTGTCTGCTCAAACTCAAAAGTCCAATTCTGTAATAAATGTTGAGACAGAGCTTTTGACAGGTTAGCTGCTCTTGTAAAATTCTCATATTGTACTAAGTGACACAAAGGCCAGGCAACTTTGTTCACATCCCAATTTGGCCATCTGCCACAATATATCCAATTGTTCCTGAACCAAATTAATCTGTTGGTTTACCAACATCAGGCCTCCTTGTATCTGAGAATTGGCAGTGGCCTGTTTATCTAGGACCATGGTCACAGTGGCCTATAGTTCATTAATGGTTTGAGTTGTCTGCACAGTGGCAGAAAGTGCAAGGGCCGAGGCGGTAACCGAAGCAGTAACCGCGGCGGTGGCTATCAGGCCCACAATAATAGCAGAGATCCCAAAAATCTCGCTTTTCCCTAAACAAACTCAAATTACTTGGCGCCTCAACAGGAGCTGGAATAAATCGAGGCATGCGCATTACCAAAGCAAAAGGGTGCTTAATAGCATCCCAGCATAATGCATAAAAACAATTCTAAGCAGAACAATTTATTTCTTTCTGATTCTTACCTAAGGTATCATTACTCACAACCCAAATAAAGGGCAGCTGAATAATTAGTTCTCTTAAAAGGGGTATACTTAACATTGGAGGAGGACCAATCAGATGATCCAGAGCTCTGTCCCTCACTCAGACTGTTGCCTAATGCCCCTTTCCAATCAAAAGTAATCTGTCCCTTCTCACTATCATAGGAGAAAGATCAGTACAGCTTCCATTAATTCAAAAGGATTAGCATTAGATCTTTCTGGATCCATATGAATAAAATTATCCTTTAATGAAGAAATCACAGTAAAGCACAAGCTTCCTACTAATGACAAGGTTCTCTCATCCTGAAAACTCTGTATCTGAGGATCTAAAGGCAAAAAGGCAAGCCCCAACTCTCTATTATTTGTGAAAAATCTAGGGAACACCTGGGCATTCTGCATCACTGGCATCGGTAGGGGAAGGTAGACATGATGGCCCACCGTAACTCTCCCATCATACTAGGAACCATCATCCCGAGTAGGAGAGTCTTCATCACCCACTTGGCCTCCATCCTTCTTATTCTGGAGTTGTGAAGGAGCTCTTCGAGTGAGTCTTTCAGGGATCCACAGGGGGTTTTCTTCCTCCTGTGGAAAAACACACACAGCTCCCCTGGATCTTATAAGAATAGGATCCGGGCCTTTCCAGAGATCAGTCAAGACATCTTTCCATTTTACCATTTCTTTTGGCCTATCAGGCTCTAAACTGTGGCGATCAGCCGCAGTGTGGCCTTGGGCATCACAGTTCAAGAAATTAAGGGTAAAAAGTGCCATGGATACAGCAACTCTTGGTACCGAGGGTAGAACATCCTCAATACTCCCCTTTTGTTTAATCAGATATGATTTGAGTGTACGATGGGCACGTTCCACAATGCCCTGTCCTTGAGGGTTATAAGGTAGGCCAGTTAGATGGGTAACATCCATTTGCCGACAAAACTGTCGGAATTTTTGAGAGGTATATGCTGGTCCATTGTCTGTTTTTAAAATTCTGGGTTTTCCCCAAGCACTCCAGGCCTCAAGGCAATGTTGAATCACATATGAGGCCTTTTCCCCTGTTAGGGGTGTGGCAAACATTACGCCAGAACAGGTGTCAACAGAAACATGAACATATTGAAGCCTTCCAAAAGAGGGAATATGAGTAACATCCATCTGCCACATCTGCAATGGTCTAATGCCACGTGGGTTTATTCCCATGTGGGGAGTAGGTAAGAATTCGCAGCAATTCTGGCATTGAGTAACAATTTCCCTAGCCTCTTTCCTGGATAGAGCAAAACGACGGCGCAAGGTCTCAGCCGTCACATGAAAGCGCTTATGGAATTCTTTTGCTGCTTGTGCATGGGTAGACAAGGCAGCGGCCACCAGCTTTGTAGCCTTGTCCGCTAAGTCATTCCCTAAGGACATGGGACCTGGGAGTCCAGAATGTGCTCGGACATGGGTAATGAAAACAGGAAATCTCCTATTTAACAAGGCAGCTTGTATCTTCTGAAAGATGTTAGCAACTCTGCTGGAGGATCTTATTATTCCAGCTATCTCAAGGAGATTAACTGCATTAACCACATAAGAGGAATCTGATACAATATTGAGGGGTCCTGGAAAAGCCTCAAGAACCTCCAGTACTATCAGACATTCTACAACTTGAGGTGAAGTTTCATTATATTGTTTAGATATAACCCTATCCTTGACCACATAAGCTCCCATACCAGTTTTTGATCCATCAGTGTACACCACAGTCCCATCTGGGAGTGGGTCTTTAGCTGTCACTTGTGGAAACACTATAGCCTGGTTTAGGGCAAACTGTAAAATTGGATGCTTTGGAAAATGATTATCAATTTGTCCTGAAAAGGAAGTAACTAAAACTGCCCAATCACTAGATGTGGCTGCCAAGGTCTGAACTTGTGCAGCAGTATAAGGCACAATCAAGGAATCAGGATCCCTGCCAAAATGTGTAACAGCTGCTTTTATTCCGCGAAGCGCGAGCTGTGCAACAGCATCAGGGTACCAGTCAATAATCTTAGCAGGGGAAGCATTTGGATGAATCCAAAGTAATGGTCCATGTTGCCACAGGACTGCAGTTGGCAATTGAGCTGTCTTAAAAACACACAGATTAAAAGGTAGTGACTCCTCAATTCGTTGTAATTGTGCTTCCTGTAAGGCCTCTTCCACCATCTGTAAGGCTCGGTGGGCGGCAGGGGTAAATTTTCTGGGTGAGGAGATATGAGGCTCACCCTCCAGGAGATCGAAGAGGGGTTTTAGATCAGCAGATGGAATTTTTAAAAAGGGCCTCAACCAATTTATATCTCCCAGAAGTTTTTGAAAATCATTTAATGTTTGTAAGTGGTCTTTGTGAATTTCTATTTTCTGAGGAACTATATTTTTGGGAGTAATCTTTGAGCCCAAAAAGAGCCCTGTATCTGCAATTTGAACCTTTTCTGAGGCAATCTCTAATCCCCACTGTTTTAATTCAGCCACCAGCATGGGAAAAGCCTTTTGTAAAACATCTAACTCTTTGTGACAAATAAGAATATCGTCCATATAATGGATAACGATTAATTATGTAAATTGCTTCCTAATTGGCTCCAAAGCCTCCTGCACATATAGCTGACATATTGTTGGGCTATTGGCCATGCCTTGCGGCAGTACCTTCCACTGAAATCTCTTGTCTGGTTCCATATGATTAAGAGAAGGGATAGTGAAGGCAAACCTTGGTCTATCCCGTGGGTAAAGTGGAATAGAGAAGAAACAATCCTTAATATCTATAATAATAAGCTTCCAATCTTGAGGAAGTGCAGAAAGCAAAGGAAGGCCTCTTTGAACAGGGCCAAAAAGATGCATCTGATTGTTAATGGCCCGCAGGTCATGGAGTAATCTCCACTTCCCAGATTTCTTCTTAATAACAAAAATTGGTGTATTCCATGGGGAGGTAGAAGGCTCTAGATGCCCCAGCCGTTCCTGTTCTTGCACTAATCTTGTGACAGCCTCTAATTTTTCAGAGGATAGAGGCCATTGAGAGACCCATAACGGCTCCTCTGTTTTCCATGGTATGGGTCGTGAAGCCTCAACGGCCCCTAAATAAAACCCAGTCCTTTTCTACCCCGATTTCCGTGTTGTGTAATGGGTTTTATTCTGCCTTGTTCTTGCCTACCCAAGCCTCTACCATTTGTATACCCCATCTTTGCCATAATGGCTGATGCCTGGGGGAGTATTCATTAGTTAGGGTCATGCCCATGGCTTGTAACACATCTCGTCCCCATAAATTTACAGGGAGTGGCAACACATAGGGGGTAAAACATCCCTGTTTGCCTTCAGCATCCCGCCAGGTTAAGGCTGAGGCACTGATGGCAGGAGAGGACTGGTATCCAAGACCTTGTAGAGAATGAGATGAAACAACAGTGGGCCAAGACTTCGGCCACCAATGGAGTGAAATAATGCTTTTGTCTGCTCCCGAATCCATTATCCCTTCAAATTCTTTTCCATTAATTAACAATTTTATTGTAGGTCTCTCATTTAGGGGTATAGCCAGATAGGCTGAATCACTTCCAGAAGATCCCATAGCCCTTTTTTGTAAAGTGTAGGTTTCTCCATCCCCGAGGGAGGGCAGCAACACCAGTTGTGCAATTCTATCTCCCTGACTTATAGAAAAAGCAATACGTAACTGGAACGGGCACAAT
>NW_024430526.1:0-5923 GCF_017639785.1 Mesocricetus auratus
GCCAGGTGACGCTTGCATCAGTGTGGGCGGGGCTGACGGCACTGGTGACCCTGCTGCTGCTCTGCTGACTCAGGGGCAGAGCCAAGACCCGGCCACGCCCTTTCCCTGGTGCTGTTGGTGGCCCCTTGGAGGAAGGGGTCGATTTGCATATGCAAATAAGCACAGCGAGGGGTGGGTTTAAATATGCAAATCCCACACCGAGTGCCCGCCCCTCCCTGGGAGGAGACATGCAAATTAGACCCTGTGGCGCACATGCAAGGCAGTGTGTATGCAATTAGCCCCGCCCCTACTGAAGCCCCACCCCTCCTGACTCCCCCTCCTCCTGACTGAGTCCCCGCCCCTCCTGAGTCCCCGCCCCTCCTGACTTTGGCCCCGCCCTCAGGCTTCTGCTCCCGCCCATCCCAAACCTGAAGGACCCCATAGGGGAGAAAGCAGAGTCTGCAGAACTGGTGAGGGCGGGGCCAGGTATGGGCGGTGCGGGGGGCGGGGCCCTTGTTAGGGTGGGCCCTGGGATGAGGGCGTGGCTAGAGGAGAGGGCGGGAGCTGGTCTGGGGGAGGACTGAGGGCGTGGCCTACAGGGGCGGGTTCATTGGAATTGAAGCAGGTGTTGCCTGGAACAGTGGGCATGGCTGCAGTGGGCGGGGCTTCAGGGGCCCCATCAAGGGGCAGGACCAGAGCTTCCAACCGTGGTGGGTGTGGCTCTGGCTGGGTGTGGCTCCTGTGGGCGTGGCCCGTTAGTCCTGCCCTCTCCCTTCCCCAGGTCTCGTGGGAGGCGGTGCCCGAGGAATGTGATGGAGGCCTGAGCTGTCAATCACCCATAAAGGCAGGGTTGGTGGTGACCCCGGCCCCTCCGCCACAGACCTGTTACTCTGCTGTCAGTTACTCCGGGCCCCGCCCCCTGTCATTCACAGATGAAAAGTGGGGCTGTCAGTCACCCGGGGCCCCGCCCCCGCCAGTCACTCACAGGAAGTAGATGCTTAGTCTTCATTGATTGACACCCGTGGTCATGGGGTCAGGGCCCCCTGCACCAGGACAGATGTCGGGGTCAGGAGGTCAAACGTCCACGGCTCCCAGGATCCCAGGGGTCTGGAGGGGGTCGGGGCCTGGGGAAGGGGAGAGGGGGCGGGGTTTAGAGGCTGACTGACAGGCAGGGTGATTGATGTTGTGATCCACAGGAGGTGGGGCGGTGTCTTGATTGACGGCCAGTGGGGCGGGACTCAGGGGGAGACTGACAGCAGGGGCGGGGCCTGCGTCACTTCCGGGAAGAGGGCGGTAAAAGCGGCTCAGGGGAAACCCTGGGGTGGGGCGGGCGGGACCTGAGCTCCATGTGCACAGCTGGCTCCAGGCCGCTTCCTTCCCTGCTGGGAGTGGCAGGCAGGGTTTCCCACCCCGCCTTCTGCATCCACTGCAGCATGGCGGCTTCACGTGCATGAGGCGAGTTCCTCAGTCATTCATTCCTTCAGTCCTTCATTCATTCTCACTCACGTGCATGAGGGGAGTTCCTTCATTCATTCATTCATTCATTCTCACGTGCATGAGGCGAGTTCCTCAGTCATTCATTCATTCAGTCAGTCAGTCATTCTCACTCATGTGCATGAGGTGTGTTCCTCATTCATTCATTCATTCTCACTCACGTGCATGAGGGGAGTTCCTCAGTCATTCATTCATTCTCACTCACGTGCATGAGACCAGTTCCTCAGTCATTCATTCATTCATTCCTTCATTCTCACTCACGTGCATGAGGCGAGTTCCTCAGTCATTCATTCATTCAGTCAGTCATTCATTCTCACTCATGTGCATGAGGCGTGTTCCTCAGTCATTCATTCAGTCATTCATTCATTTCTCTCACTCATGTGCATGAGGCGAGTTCCTCATTCATTTATTCATTCATTCTCACTCATGTGCATGAGGCGAGTTCCTCAGTCATTCCTTCATTCATTCAGTCGCTCATTCATTTTCTCTCATGCATGTGCATGAGGTATGTTCCTTCATTCATTCATTCAATCATTCAGTCGCTCATTCATTCATTTTCTCTCAGTCATGTGCATGAGGCGTGTTCCCTCAGTCATTCCTTCATTCCTTCATTCATTCATTCAGTCACTCATTCATTCACTTTCTCTCACGAACATGAGGCGTGTTCCCTCAGTCAGTCATTCCTTCATTCATTCATTCAGTGGCTCATTCATTTTCTCTCACTCATGTGCATGAGGCGTGTTCCTTCAGTCATTCCTTCATTCATTCAGTTGCTCATTCATTTTCCCTCCCTCCATCCCACTCCTCTGTTTTCATAAAGACACCTCTCACACCAGATTTGTCGCATGTCTTGCCCCTAGACTCCAGGGTGACCTCCCCTTGTCGGTCTCTGTAGGACCCGAGTTAGAAACAGTGTTGACTTTGCCCGTTACTGGTGTAGCTAGTGCTTCAACACACAAGAAGACAGGATCACCACTCAGTCCTCACCAGGCCTGAGGCCCAGGGAAATGATTTGGAGAGAAAAACCTCAGGGATCTGGAGCACATGCACTGCAGGCTGATCATGCGCTCTCAGAATAAGCAGACAAGGGATGTGTGCTCAATAAAGTTCTGTGTTGCAAGAACCCTGAGTCTCTCCTGCTCCTGGTCCCTTGATTGTCTTTTGCAGGTTCTTCTGATATGTATTGTACCCAGAAATAGCAGCAGTGCCACCAATAAAATAGCAAGGGAATTTTCACAGATGGCTTCCGCCCGACCAAGGGTTAGGTTGCATGACTGAAGCACCATTGTGTGTGTGTGTGTGTGTGTATTTTATTTTTCCTACCCATGATGCCTTTACATAATGAAGGCTGACTTCTTACTTCTCACTACTCATTTCTCACCCTTCCAATACCACATGGGCCCCCAAACTCTTTCTGGGATTGTTTGTTTTTGATATGTAATTGCTCACCTAGGTTCAGGTGTCTGCAGTCAGACCTGACAACAGCTCCTCGGGTCTTCACTAACATCCTCATGGATGGTTTGAGCTCTGCTGGGGCTCTGGGGAAATTTTCATCATTACATGCATAACTCCTCTTTGTTTGGACTCACCCAAATCCTGTAATAGTCTGAGGATCTTCCCCATTGCTTATTCAGTACAAGTGACCCATGTTTCCTGCTCTGTGTCTCCTGCCTAAATTATCAGCATCTTTTATATCTCATTTTATTGACTATGTATATTCAAAGGGAAAGTGCTAATCCTGGGCATTTTTGAAAAGTGAGCCTTGAAGTCCCCACAGATAAGAAGTTTTATTGGAGCAGGAAGCTAGATCTCTGGCTTTGGATAGCGTAGATGCTCAAGGGCTTCCCCTGTGGTCCTGGGTCTCCTAGAAAGGACAACTTGGATTCATGTCTGTTTGGGGTGAGATAGCACAGAGGCAAGGACTGTACAATATGACATCAGCAGTCCCTTTCAATATTCTGTTATATCTTGGAGACCACTGGCATCTCCTGTGATGTCACCAGTGTTGTGACAACACCAATTGCCAGTGTGGCATTTGTTCAGTGCCTTCACTGTTGACCTATATACAAGTTTGCAAGACTGTGCAGCCTAATTTGGAGTGAAAATAGAGAGCATAAAGAGACCAGAGAGAGGCAGAAGGAAGCTGACTTCAGTCTCAGTATCAAACATTGGAAAATAAGTGGCTATGGAGAAGGAACAGAGAGTTCTGGATAGGGTATGAAAGGTTAGGGAGTTCTGCTTCATAGTTTTCCAAACAATCAAAGAAACAGAATTCACTTACAGTAAAGCTTTACTGCTTGATTTTTGGTAAACCTTTGTCAGAATTATTTTGCTCTCTGTATCATCTGTGCTGCTTGTGAATAAGTTTGGAATTTAATGTGCTGTTTTAGTGTGAGAAGAATGTTGTGAGTGCCCAAACATTTAATAAAACTTCTTACACAATGACAGAACAGGACCAACATCTCCATTAACAGTGAAAGAATATACCATTTAATACTTTGTATTAGCCAAATGTCCTTTCAAAGGTAATACCACACTGATGACTTACATTGATGTTTTTCTACTTAATGCTATTCCAATTCAATCAATTGTTAGATTTCTGTTACTAATAGGGCTACATAATATAAAATGTTTAGCTTCTTTAATTGGGATTATATTCCAGGGGATGTTAGAGGAAGCAAATGCAACAGTGTACTGTATATGCATATGAAAATCTGAAATAATAAAGGATAGAATTTTAAGGGAAATTTTCTTGAAAAATATATATTATTAATCTTCCTTTTGTGCAAAAATTATAGTATAGACTGTTTTCCTTTACCAGGTTTCATAGCATAATTAACAAAAGGCAACAAATGGCAAATATATCATTCCACTTCCTAAAATTAGAAAAGAAACAGTCCTTTTTGCCTCTCTTATTTTCACATGTTGGTACACAGCAATGTCTTTAGAAAGTACTCTTGACTTATTTAAACTGTATTTTCATAGAACCATATATAATTGATTTCATTGCCACCAGATTAGCAAAAACCATTTAAATAATTCTGAAACCTTAAAATTGTATCATGGGGTTTTCTTGGCCCAGCTGGGTCCCACCACCCTTCTCTACCCCAAGGAAACATGCAGACACTATATTTGTTTTTAAGCTGTTGTGCGTTATCTAAGGTTTCTTATTTTCTAGCTCTGTCTAAATTAACCAATTTCCAATAATCTATGTATCACCACAAGGACTTCTCTTAACAGAGAAAGGTCAGGGCCTCTTACTCTGTAAGGGTCTACATTTCATCTGATCAGTGTCTCCATATAGAAGAGAATAATAGAGAAGGGAGCAATTTCCCATTAGTCCCTGCTTATATACTGTTACTGCCCAGATACATCACTTCCTGGGAATCACATGACAACTCTTCTCAGCCTACATTTCCCAGAATCCTTCTCATATCTTAGTCTACCTATCTTGCTGCCCTATTGGGCAACAGTGTTTTATTAATCAACCAATAAGAGAGACATACTAACAGAATGACACCTCTCATCATCTCCTCTTTTCTGTCTAAATAAAAAGATTTTAACTTTAAGACAGTCAAATTACTTATAACAAAACAGTTATCAAGTAAGAACTATAGTTACAATATTTAGTAATTAACATTTAGCAAACTTTAAAGAAAATATTCTGTCATCCATCCTATCTTTTTGAGTCTAAAGTCTTATATGTAACACATCTTTCATAATAACTAAGGAAAACTATAACCATGACTATCTGTCTTCAACTCCATCAAAGACCATAAAAGGATAATATATAAACTCTATAACTGATAGAGTTCTTCTTTAATGTGCCATCTTCAGCATACAGGCCACAGTATGTCTGGCAGACTTCTCAGCAAAGCAGGGAACTTTTTTATTTTATTTATTTTTTTGGTTTTTACGAGACAGGGTTTCTCTGTATTGTTTTGGAGGCTATCGGTCCAGCCCGGCCTCAAACTCACAGAGATCCACCTGCCTCTTCCTCCCGAGTGCTGGCATTAAAGGCATGCACCACCACTGCCCGGCAAAGCAGGGAATTTTAAATTATCTTCCTGCATTGCATTAGCAATTTATCAGAAATTTTTCTGTGTCTTGCAGAAATTCTGGCAGACAATTCCACAAAGCAGGAACCCTTCAGGACTGTCCATCTTGTTTTGAAAGTTCAACAGTCACATTCTTATGACTTCTGCATGCCCAGTTTATACAGCAACATTCAAACAGTCTAGGCAAGAGCAGTTTCTTACAAAAAAAAAACCAAAAATTAAGAAAAGTAAAAGAAATAGAGTAATAATAAATAAATAAGCCACATAAATATGGAAAATACACAGGGAATCTTGATACTGTAAGCTATTGTTCTGTCTTTGAATTGTTTGACTGCTGAGGAAATAGCAACTGCTAAAAGAAATGATGCTGGATTAATCCAATTTATATATAG
>NW_024430527.1:0-25219 GCF_017639785.1 Mesocricetus auratus
GATACAACACATTATGATAAACTAAGTGCTTAACTTCTTCAAAACTAACGATACAACACTGTGTGTGAAACAACATGCTTAACTTCTTCAAAACTAACGATACAACACTGTGTGTGAAACTACGTGCTTAACTTCTTCAAAACTAACGATACAACACATTATGATGAACTAAGTGCTTAACTTCTTCAAAACTAACGATACAACACTGTGTGTGAAACTACGTGCTTAACTTCTTCAAAACTAACGATACAACACTGTGTGTGAAACTACATGCTTAACTTCTTCAAAACTAACGATACAACACTGTGTGTGAAACTACGTGCTTAACTTCTTCAAAACTAACGATACAACACTGTGTGTGAAACTACGTGCTTAACTTCTTCAAAACTAACGATACAACACATGTATGTGAAACTAACGTGCTTAACTTCTTCAAAACTAACGATACAACACTGTGTGTGAAACTACGTGCTTAACTTCTTCAAAACTAACGATACAACACATTATGATAAACTAAGTGCTTAACTTCTTCAAAACTAACGATACAACACTGTGTGTGAAACTACATGCTTAACTTCTTCAAAACTAACGATACAACACTGTGTGTGAAACTACATGCTTAACTTCTTCAAAACTAACGATACAACACTGTGTGTGAAACTACGTGCTTAACTTCTTCAAAACTAACGATACAACACATTATGATAAACTAAGTGCTTAACTTCTTCAAAACTAACGATACAACACTGTGTGTGAAACTACATGCTTAACTTCTTCAAAACTAACGATACAACACTGTGTGTGAAACTACGTGCTTAACTTCTTCAAAACTAACGATACAACACTGTGTGTGAAACTACGTGCTTAACTTCTTCAAAACTAACGATACAACACTGTGTGTGAAACTACATGCTTAACTTCTTCAAAACTAACGATACAACACTGTGTGTGAAACTACATGCTTAACTTCTTCAAAACTAACGATACAACACTGTGTGTGAAACTACATGCTTAACTTCTTCAAAACTAACGATACAACACATGTGTGTGAAACTACAGTGCTTAACTTCTTCAAAACTAACGATACAACACTGTGTGTGAAACTAACATGCTTAACTTCTTCAAAACTAACGATACAACACTGTGTGTGAAACTACGTGCTTAACTTCTTCAAAACTAACGATACAACACTGTGTGTGAAACTACGTGCTTAACTTCTTCAAAACTAACGATACAACACATGTATGTTAAACTAAGTGCTTAACTTCTTCAAAACTAACGATACAACACTGTGTGTGAAACTACGTGCTTAACTTCTTCAAAACTAACGATACAACACTTGTGATGAAACTAAGTGCTTAACTTCTTCAAAACTAACGATACAACACTGTGTGTGAAACTACGTGCTTAACTTCTTCAAAACTAACGATACAACACATGTATGATGAAACTAAGTGCTTAACTTCTTCAAAACTAACGATACAACACTGTGTGTGAAACAACATGCTTAACTTCTTCAAAACTAACGATACAACACTGTGTGTGAAACTACATGCTTAACTTCTTCAAAACTAACGATACAACACTGTGTGTGAAACTACGTGCTTAACTTCTTCAAAACTAACGATACAACACATTATGATAAACTAAGTGCTTAACTTCTTCAAAACTAACGATACAACACTGTGTGTGAAACAACATGCTTAACTTCTTCAAAACTAACGATACAACACTGTGTGTGAAACTACATGCTTAACTTCTTCAAAACTAACGATACAACACTGTGTGTGAAACTACGTGCTTAACTTCTTCAAAACTAACGATACAACACATTATGATAAACTAAGTGCTTAACTTCTTCAAAACTAACGATACAACACTGTGTGTGAAACTACATGCTTAACTTCTTCAAAACTAACGATACAACACTGTGTGTGAAACTACGTGCTTAACTTCTTCAAAACTAACGATACAACACTGTGTGTGAAACTAACATGCTTAACTTCTTCAAAACTAACGATACAACACTGTGTGTGAAACTACGTGCTTAACTTCTTCAAAACTAACGATACAACACATGTATGTGAAACTAAGTGCTTAACTTCTTCAAAACTAACGATACAACACTGTGTGTGAAACTACATGCTTAACTTCTTCAAAACTAACGATACAACACTGTGTGTGAAACTACATGCTTAACTTCTTCAAAACTAACGATACAACACTGTGTGTGAAACTACATGCTTAACTTCTTCAAAACTAACGATACAACACTGTGTGTGAAACTACGTGCTTAACTTCTTCAAAACTAACGATACAACACATTATGATGAAACTAAGTGCTTAACTTCTTCAAAACTAACGATACAACACTGTGTGTGAAACTACATGCTTAACTTCTTCAAAACTAACGATACAACACTGTGTGTGAAACTACATGCTTAACTTCTTCAAAACTAACGATACAACACTGTGTGTGAAACTACATGCTTAACTTCTTCAAAACTAACGATACAACACTGTGTGTGAAACTACGTGCTTAACTTCTTCAAAACTAACGATACAACACATGTGTGTGAAACTACAGTGCTTAACTTCTTCAAAACTAACGATACAACACTGTGTGTGAAACTACGTGCTTAACTTCTTCAAAACTAACGATACAACACATGTATGATGAAACTAAGTGCTTAACTTCTTCAAAACTAACGATACAACACTGTGTGTGAAACTACATGCTTAACTTCTTCAAAACTAACGATACAACACTGTGTGTGAAACTACATGCTTAACTTCTTCAAAACTAACGATACAACACTGTGTGTGAAACTACGTGCTTAACTTCTTCAAAACTAACGATACAACACATGTATGATGAAACTAAGTGCTTAACTTCTTCAAAACTAACGATACAACACTGTGTGTGAAACAACATGCTTAACTTCTTCAAAACTAACGATACAACACTGTGTGTGAAACTACATGCTTAACTTCTTCAAAACTAACGATACAACACTGTGTGTGAAACTACGTGCTTAACTTCTTCAAAACTAACGATACAACACTGTGTGTGAAACTACGTGCTTAACTTCTTCAAAACTAACGATACAACACTGTGTGTGAAACTACGTGCTTAACTTCTTCAAAACTAACGATACAACACTGTGTGTGAAACTACATGCTTAACTTCTTCAAAACTAACGATACAACACTGTGTGTGAAACTACGTGCTTAACTTCTTCAAAACTAACGATACAACACATGTGTGATGAAACTAAGTGCTTAACTTCTTCAAAACTAACGATACAACACTGTGTGTGAAACTACATGCTTAACTTCTTCAAAACTAACGATACAACACTGTGTGTGAAACTACATGCTTAACTTCTTCAAAACTAACGATACAACACTGTGTGTGAAACTAACATGCTTAACTTCTTCAAAACTAACGATACAACACTGTGTGTGAAACTACGTGCTTAACTTCTTCAAAACTAACGATACAACACTGTGTGTGAAACTACGTGCTTAACTTCTTCAAAACTAACGATACAACACATGTATGTGAAACTAAGTGCTTAACTTCTTCAAAACTAACGATACAACACTGTGTGTGAAACAACATGCTTAACTTCTTCAAAACTAACGATACAACACTGTGTGTGAAACTACATGCTTAACTTCTTCAAAACTAACGATACAACACTGTGTGTGAAACTACGTGCTTAACTTCTTCAAAACTAACGATACAACACATTATGATAAACTAAGTGCTTAACTTCTTCAAAACTAACGATACAACACTGTGTGTGAAACAACATGCTTAACTTCTTCAAAACTAACGATACAACACTGTGTGTGAAACTACATGCTTAACTTCTTCAAAACTAACGATACAACACTGTGTGTGAAACTACGTGCTTAACTTCTTCAAAACTAACGATACAACACATTGTGATAAACTAAGTGCTTAACTTCTTCAAAACTAACGATACAACACTGTGTGTGAAACAACATGCTTAACTTCTTCAAAACTAACGATACAACACTGTGTGTGAAACTACATGCTTAACTTCTTCAAAACTAACGATACAACACTGTGTGTGAAACTACATGCTTAACTTCTTCAAAACTAACGATACAACACTGTGTGTGAAACTACATGCTTAACTTCTTCAAAACTAACGATACAACACTGTGTGTGAAACTACGTGCTTAACTTCTTCAAAACTAACGATACAACACATTATGATGAAACTAAGTGCTTAACTTCTTCAAAACTAACGATACAACACTGTGTGTGAAACAACATGCTTAACTTCTTCAAAACTAACGATACAACACTGTGTGTGAAACTACATGCTTAACTTCTTCAAAACTAACGATACAACACTGTGTGTGAAACTACGTGCTTAACTTCTTCAAAACTAACGATACAACACATTATGATAAACTAAGTGCTTAACTTCTTCAAAACTAACGATACAACACTGTGTGTGAAACAACATGCTTAACTTCTTCAAAACTAACGATACAACACTGTGTGTGAAACTACGTGCTTAACTTCTTCAAAACTAACGATACAACACATGTGTGTGAAACTAAGTGCTTAACTTCTTCAAAACTAACGATACAACACTGTGTGTGAAACTACATGCTTAACTTCTTCAAAACTAACGATACAACACTGTGTGTGAAACTACATGCTTAACTTCTTCAAAACTAACGATACAACACTGTGTGTGAAACTACATGCTTAACTTCTTCAAAACTAACGATACAACACTGTGTGTGAAACTACGTGCTTAACTTCTTCAAAACTAACGATACAACACATTATGATAAACTAAGTGCTTAACTTCTTCAAAACTAACGATACAACACTGTGTGTGAAACTACATGCTTAACTTCTTCAAAACTAACGATACAACACTGTGTGTGAAACTACATGCTTAACTTCTTCAAAACTAACGATACAACACTGTGTGTGAAACTACATGCTTAACTTCTTCAAAACTAACGATACAACACTGTGTGTGAAACTACGTGCTTAACTTCTTCAAAACTAACGATACAACACATTATGATAAACTAAGTGCTTAACTTCTTCAAAACTAACGATACAACACTGTGTGTGAAACTACATGCTTAACTTCTTCAAAACTAACGATACAACACTGTGTGTGAAACTACGTGCTTAACTTCTTCAAAACTAACGATACAACACTGTGTGTGAAACTACATGCTTAACTTCTTCAAAACTAACGATACAACACTGTGTGTGAAACTACGTGCTTAACTTCTTCAAAACTAACGATACAACACTGTGTGTGAAACTACATGCTTAACTTCTTCAAAACTAACGATACAACACTGTGTGTGAAACTACGTGCTTAACTTCTTCAAAACTAACGATACAACACATGTATGTGAAACTAAGTGCTTAACTTCTTCAAAACTAACGATACAACACTGTGTGTGAAACTACATGCTTAACTTCTTCAAAACTAACGATACAACACTGTGTGTGAAACTACATGCTTAACTTCTTCAAAACTAACGATACAACACTGTGTGTGAAACTACGTGCTTAACTTCTTCAAAACTAACGATACAACACATGTATGATAAACTAAGTGCTTTACTTCTTCAAAACTAACGATACAACACTGTGTGTGAAACAACATGCTTAACTTCTTCAAAACTAACGATACAACACTGTGTGTGAAACTACATGCTTAACTTCTTCAAAACTAACGATACAACACTGTGTGTGAAACTACATGCTTAACTTCTTCAAAACTAACGATACAACACATGTATGTGAAACTAACGTGCTTAACTTCTTCAAAACTAACGATACAACACTGTGTGTGAAACTACATGCTTAACTTCTTCAAAACTAACGATACAACACTGTGTGTGAAACTACGTGCTTAACTTCTTCAAAACTAACGATACAACACATTATGATAAACTAAGTGCTTAACTTCTTCAAAACTAACGATACAACACTGTGTGTGAAACTACATGCTTAACTTCTTCAAAACTAACGATACAACACTGTGTGTGAAACTACGTGCTTAACTTCTTCAAAACTAACGATACAACACTGTGTGTGAAACTACGTGCTTAACTTCTTCAAAACTAACGATACAACACTGTGTGTGAAACTACGTGCTTAACTTCTTCAAAACTAACGATACAACACTGTGTGTGAAACTACGTGCTTAACTTCTTCAAAACTAACGATACAACACTGTGTGTGAAACTACGTGCTTAACTTCTTCAAAACTAACGATACAACACTGTGTGTGAAACTACGTGCTTAACTTCTTCAAAACTAACGATACAACACTGTGTGTGAAACTACATGCTTAACTTCTTCAAAACTAACGATACAACACTGTGTGTGAAACTACGTGCTTAACTTCTTCAAAACTAACGATACAACACTGTGTGTGAAACTACATGCTTAACTTCTTCAAAACTAACGATACAACACTGTGTGTGAAACTACGTGCTTAACTTCTTCAAAACTAACGATACAACACATTATGATGAAACTAAGTGCTTAACTTCTTCAAAACTAACGATACAACACTGTGTGTGAAACTACGTGCTTAACTTCTTCAAAACTAACGATACAACACATGTGTGTGAAACTACGTGCTTAACTTCTTCAAAACTAACGATACAACACTGTGTGTGAAACTACATGCTTAACTTCTTCAAAACTAACGATACAACACATTGTGTGAAACTACAGTGCTTAACTTCTTCAAAACTAACGATACAACACTGTGTGTGAAACTACGTGCTTAACTTCTTCAAAACTAACGATACAACACTGTGTGTGAAACTACATGCTTAACTTCTTCAAAACTAACGATACAACACTGTGTGTGAAACTACGTGCTTAACTTCTTCAAAACTAACGATACAACACTGTGTGTGAAACTACGTGCTTAACTTCTTCAAAACTAACGATACAACACTGTGTGTGAAACTACGTGCTTAACTTCTTCAAAACTAACGATACAACACTGTGTGTGAAACTACGTGCTTAACTTCTTCAAAACTAACGATACAACACATTATGATAAACTAAGTGCTTAACTTCTTCAAAACTAACGATACAACACTGTGTGTGAAACAACATGCTTAACTTCTTCAAAACTAACGATACAACACTGTGTGTGAAACTACATGCTTAACTTCTTCAAAACTAACGATACAACACATGTATGTGAATCTAAGTGCTTAACTTCTTCAAAACTAACGATACAACACTGTGTGTGAAACAACATGCTTAACTTCTTCAAAACTAACGATACAACACTGTGTGTGAAACTACATGCTTAACTTCTTCAAAACTAACGATATAACACTGTGTGTGAAACTACGTGCTTAACTTCTTCAAAACTAACGATACAACACATGTATGATGAAACTAAGTGCTTAACTTCTTCAAAACTAACGATACAACACTGTGTGTGAAACTACGTGCTTAACTTCTTCAAAACTAACGATACAACACTGTGTGTGAAACTACATGCTTAACTTCTTCAAAACTAACGATACAACACTGTGTGTGAAACTACATGCTTAACTTCTTCAAAACTAACGATACAACACTGTGTGTGAAACTACGTGCTTAACTTCTTCAAAACTAACGATACAACACATTATGTGAAACTAAGTGCTTAACTTCTTCAAAACTAACGATACAACACTGTGTGTGAAACTACATGCTTAACTTCTTCAAAACTAACGATACAACACTGTGTGTGAAACTACGTGCTTAACTTCTTCAAAACTAACGATACAACACTGTGTGTGAAACTACATGCTTAACTTCTTCAAAACTAACGATACAACACTGTGTGTGAAACTACGTGCTTAACTTCTTCAAAACTAACGATACAACACATTATGATAAACTAAGTGCTTAACTTCTTCAAAACTAACGATACAACACTGTGTGTGAAACAACATGCTTAACTTCTTCAAAACTAACGATACAACACTGTGTGTGAAACTACATGCTTAACTTCTTCAAAACTAACGATACAACACATTATGTGAAACTAAGTGCTTAACTTCTTCAAAACTAACGATACAACACTGTGTGTGAAACTACATGCTTAACTTCTTCAAAACTAACGATACAACACTGTGTGTGAAACTACGTGCTTAACTTCTTCAAAACTAACGATACAACACTGTGTGTGAAACTACATGCTTAACTTCTTCAAAACTAACGATACAACACTGTGTGTGAAACTACGTGCTTAACTTCTTCAAAACTAACGATACAACACATTATGATGAAACTAAGTGCTTAACTTCTTCAAAACTAACGATACAACACTGTGTGTGAAACTACATGCTTAACTTCTTCAAAACTAACGATACAACACTGTGTGTGAAACTACGTGCTTAACTTCTTCAAAACTAACGATACAACACATTATGATAAACTAAGTGCTTAACTTCTTCAAAACTAACGATACAACACTGTGTGTGAAACTACATGCTTAACTTCTTCAAAACTAACGATACAACACTGTGTGTGAAACTACATGCTTAACTTCTTCAAAACTAACGATACAACACTGTGTGTGAAACTACGTGCTTAACTTCTTCAAAACTAACGATACAACACTGTGTGTGAAACTACGTGCTTAACTTCTTCAAAACTAACGATACAACACTGTGTGTGAAACTACGTGCTTAACTTCTTCAAAACTAACGATACAACACTGTGTGTGAAACTACATGCTTAACTTCTTCAAAACTAACGATACAACACTGTGTGTGAAACTACGTGCTTAACTTCTTCAAAACTAACGATACAACACATTATGATAAACTAAGTGCTTAACTTCTTCAAAACTAACGATACAACACTGTGTGTGAAACTACATGCTTAACTTCTTCAAAACTAACGATACAACACTGTGTGTGAAACTACATGCTTAACTTCTTCAAAACTAACGATACAACACTGTGTGTGAAACTACATGCTTAACTTCTTCAAAACTAACGATACAACACTGTGTGTGAAACTACGTGCTTAACTTCTTCAAAACTAACGATACAACACTGTGTGTGAAACTACGTGCTTAACTTCTTCAAAACTAACGATACAACACTGTGTGTGAAACTACGTGCTTAACTTCTTCAAAACTAACGATACAACACATGTATGATGAAACTAAGTGCTTAACTTCTTCAAAACTAACGATACAACACTGTGTGTGAAACTAACGTGCTTAACTTCTTCAAAACTAACGATACAACACTGTGTGTGAAACTACGTGCTTAACTTCTTCAAAACTAACGATACAACACTGTGTGTGAAACTACATGCTTAACTTCTTCAAAACTAACGATACAACACTGTGTGTGAAACTACGTGCTTAACTTCTTCAAAACTAACGATACAACACATTATGATAAACTAAGTGCTTAACTTCTTCAAAACTAACGATACAACACTGTGTGTGAAACAACATGCTTAACTTCTTCAAAACTAACGATACAACACTGTGTGTGAAACTACATGCTTAACTTCTTCAAAACTAACGATACAACACATGTGTGTGAAACTACGTGCTTAACTTCTTCAAAACTAACGATACAACACTGTGTGTGAAACTACGTGCTTAACTTCTTCAAAACTAACGATACAACACTGTGTGTGAAACTACGTGCTTAACTTCTTCAAAACTAACGATACAACACATGATGTTAAACTAAGTGCTTAACTTCTTCAAAACTAACGATACAACACTGTGTGTGAAACTACATGCTTAACTTCTTCAAAACTAACGATACAACACTGTGTGTGAAACTACATGCTTAACTTCTTCAAAACTAACGATACAACACTGTGTGTGAAACTACATGCTTAACTTCTTCAAAACTAACGATACAACACTGTGTGTGAAACTACAGTGCTTAACTTCTTCAAAACTAACGATACAACACTGTGTGTGAAACTACGTGCTTAACTTCTTCAAAACTAACGATACAACACATGTGTGTGAAACTACGTGCTTAACTTCTTCAAAACTAACGATACAACACTGTGTGTGAAACTACATGCTTAACTTCTTCAAAACTAACGATACAACACTGTGTGTGAAACTACGTGCTTAACTTCTTCAAAACTAACGATACAACACATGTATGTAAACTACGTGCTTAACTTCTTCAAAACTAACGATACAACACTGTGTGTGAAACAACATGCTTAACTTCTTCAAAACTAACGATACAACACTGTGTGTGAAACTACATGCTTAACTTCTTCAAAACTAACGATACAACACTGTGTGTGAAACTACATGCTTAACTTCTTCAAAACTAACGATACAACACTGTGTGTGAAACTACGTGCTTAACTTCTTCAAAACTAACGATACAACACATGTATGATGAAACTAAGTGCTTAACTTCTTCAAAACTAACGATACAACACTGTGTGTGAAACTACATGCTTAACTTCTTCAAAACTAACGATACAACACTGTGTGTGAAACTACGTGCTTAACTTCTTCAAAACTAACGATACAACACATTGTGTTAAACTAAGTGCTTAACTTCTTCAAAACTAACGATACAACACTGTGTGTGAAACTACGTGCTTAACTTCTTCAAAACTAACGATACAACACTGTGTGTGAAACTACATGCTTAACTTCTTCAAAACTAACGATACAACACTGTGTGTGAAACTACGTGCTTAACTTCTTCAAAACTAACGATACAACACATGTATGTGAAACTAAGTGCTTAACTTCTTCAAAACTAACGATACAACACTGTGTGTGAAACAACATGCTTAACTTCTTCAAAACTAACGATACAACACTGTGTGTGAAACTACATGCTTAACTTCTTCAAAACTAACGATACAACACTGTGTGTGAAACTACATGCTTAACTTCTTCAAAACTAACGATACAACACTGTGTGTGAAACTACGTGCTTAACTTCTTCAAAACTAACGATACAACACATGTGTGTGAAACTAAGTGCTTAACTTCTTCAAAACTAACGATACAACACTGTGTGTGAAACTACATGCTTAACTTCTTCAAAACTAACGATACAACACTGTGTGTGAAACTACGTGCTTAACTTCTTCAAAACTAACGATACAACACATGTGTGTGAAACTAACGTGCTTAACTTCTTCAAAACTAACGATACAACACTGTGTGTGAAACAACATGCTTAACTTCTTCAAAACTAACGATACAACACTGTGTGTGAAACTACGTGCTTAACTTCTTCAAAACTAACGATACAACACATTATGATGAAACTACAGTGCTTAACTTCTTCAAAACTAACGATACAACACTGTGTGTGAAACTACATGCTTAACTTCTTCAAAACTAACGATACAACACTGTGTGTGAAACTACGTGCTTAACTTCTTCAAAACTAACGATACAACACTGTGTGTGAAACTACGTGCTTAACTTCTTCAAAACTAACGATACAACACTGTGTGTGAATCTACGTGCTTAACTTCTTCAAAACTAACGATACAACACTGTGTGTGAAACAACATGCTTAACTTCTTCAAAACTAACGATACAACACTGTGTGTGAAACTACGTGCTTAACTTCTTCAAAACTAACGATACAACACATTATGATAAACTAAGTGCTTAACTTCTTCAAAACTAACGATACAACACTGTGTGTGAAACTACATGCTTAACTTCTTCAAAACTAACGATACAACACTGTGTGTGAAACTACGTGCTTAACTTCTTCAAAACTAACGATACAACACTGTGTGTGAAACTACATGCTTAACTTCTTCAAAACTAACGATACAACACTGTGTGTGAAACTACGTGCTTAACTTCTTCAAAACTAACGATACAACACATTATGATGAAACTAAGTGCTTAACTTCTTCAAAACTAACGATACAACACTGTGTGTGAAACTACGTGCTTAACTTCTTCAAAACTAACGATACAACACTGTGTGTGAAACTACATGCTTAACTTCTTCAAAACTAACGATACAACACATTGTGATGAAACTAAGTGCTTAACTTCTTCAAAACTAACGATACAACACTGTGTGTGAAACAACATGCTTAACTTCTTCAAAACTAACGATACAACACTGTGTGTGAAACTACATGCTTAACTTCTTCAAAACTAACGATACAACACATGTATGATAAACTAAGTGCTTAACTTCTTCAAAACTAACGATACAACACTGTGTGTGAAACTACATGCTTAACTTCTTCAAAACTAACGATACAACACTGTGTGTGAAACTACATGCTTAACTTCTTCAAAACTAACGATACAACACTGTGTGTGAAACTACATGCTTAACTTCTTCAAAACTAACGATACAACACTGTGTGTGAAACTACGTGCTTAACTTCTTCAAAACTAACGATACAACACTGTGTGTGAAACTACATGCTTAACTTCTTCAAAACTAACGATACAACACTGTGTGTGAAACTACGTGCTTAACTTCTTCAAAACTAACGATACAACACATTATGTTAAACTAAGTGCTTAACTTCTTCAAAACTAACGATACAACACTGTGTGTGAAACAACATGCTTAACTTCTTCAAAACTAACGATACAACACTGTGTGTGAAACTACGTGCTTAACTTCTTCAAAACTAACGATACAACACATTATGTGAAACTAAGTGCTTAACTTCTTCAAAACTAACGATACAACACTGTGTGTGAAACTACGTGCTTAACTTCTTCAAAACTAACGATACAACACTGTGTGTGAAACTACGTGCTTAACTTCTTCAAAACTAACGATACAACACTGTGTGTGAAACTAACATGCTTAACTTCTTCAAAACTAACGATACAACACTGTGTGTGAAACTACGTGCTTAACTTCTTCAAAACTAACGATACAACACATGTATGATGAAACTAAGTGCTTAACTTCTTCAAAACTAACGATACAACACTGTGTGTGAAACTACATGCTTAACTTCTTCAAAACTAACGATACAACACTGTGTGTGAAACTACGTGCTTAACTTCTTCAAAACTAACGATACAACACATTATGTGAAACTAAGTGCTTAACTTCTTCAAAACTAACGATACAACACTGTGTGTGAAACTACATGCTTAACTTCTTCAAAACTAACGATACAACACTGTGTGTGAAACTAACATGCTTAACTTCTTCAAAACTAACGATACAACACTGTGTGTGAAACTACATGCTTAACTTCTTCAAAACTAACGATACAACACTGTGTGTGAAACTACGTGCTTAACTTCTTCAAAACTAACGATACAACACTGTGTGTGAAACTAACGTGCTTAACTTCTTCAAAACTAACGATACAACACTGTGTGTGAAACAACATGCTTAACTTCTTCAAAACTAACGATACAACACTGTGTGTGAAACTACATGCTTAACTTCTTCAAAACTAACGATACAACACTGTGTGTGAAACTACGTGCTTAACTTCTTCAAAACTAACGATACAACACTGTGTGTGAAACTACGTGCTTAACTTCTTCAAAACTAACGATACAACACTGTGTGTGAAACTACATGCTTAACTTCTTCAAAACTAACGATACAACACTGTGTGTGAAACTACGTGCTTAACTTCTTCAAAACTAACGATACAACACATGTATGATAAACTAAGTGCTTAACTTCTTCAAAACTAACGATACAACACTGTGTGTGAAACTACATGCTTAACTTCTTCAAAACTAACGATACAACACTGTGTGTGAAACTACATGCTTAACTTCTTCAAAACTAACGATACAACACATGTATGTGAAACTAAGTGCTTAACTTCTTCAAAACTAACGATACAACACTGTGTGTGAAACTACATGCTTAACTTCTTCAAAACTAACGATACAACACTGTGTGTGAAACTACGTGCTTAACTTCTTCAAAACTAACGATACAACACTGTGTGTGAAACTACATGCTTAACTTCTTCAAAACTAACGATACAACACTGTGTGTGAAACTACGTGCTTAACTTCTTCAAAACTAACGATACAACACATTATGATGAAACTAAGTGCTTAACTTCTTCAAAACTAACGATACAACACTGTGTGTGAAACAACATGCTTAACTTCTTCAAAACTAACGATACAACACTGTGTGTGAAACTACGTGCTTAACTTCTTCAAAACTAACGATACAACACATGTATGATAAACTAAGTGCTTAACTTCTTCAAAACTAACGATACAACACTGTGTGTGAAACTACATGCTTAACTTCTTCAAAACTAACGATACAACACTGTGTGTGAAACTACATGCTTAACTTCTTCAAAACTAACGATACAACACTGTGTGTGAAACTACGTGCTTAACTTCTTCAAAACTAACGATACAACACATGTATGATGAAACTAAGTGCTTAACTTCTTCAAAACTAACGATACAACACTGTGTGTGAAACTACATGCTTAACTTCTTCAAAACTAACGATACAACACTGTGTGTGAAACTACGTGCTTAACTTCTTCAAAACTAACGATACAACACTGTGTGTGAAACTACGTGCTTAACTTCTTCAAAACTAACGATACAACACTGTGTGTGAAACTACGTGCTTAACTTCTTCAAAACTAACGATACAACACATGTATGTGAAACTAAGTGCTTAACTTCTTCAAAACTAACGATACAACACTGTGTGTGAAACTACATGCTTAACTTCTTCAAAACTAACGATACAACACTGTGTGTGAAACTACGTGCTTAACTTCTTCAAAACTAACGATACAACACATGTATGATAAACTAAGTGCTTAACTTCTTCAAAACTAACGATACAACACTGTGTGTGAAACAACATGCTTAACTTCTTCAAAACTAACGATACAACACTGTGTGTGAAACTACATGCTTAACTTCTTCAAAACTAACGATACAACACATGTATGTGAAACTAAGTGCTTAACTTCTTCAAAACTAACGATACAACACTGTGTGTGAAACTACATGCTTAACTTCTTCAAAACTAACGATACAACACTGTGTGTGAAACTACATGCTTAACTTCTTCAAAACTAACGATACAACACTGTGTGTGAAACTACATGCTTAACTTCTTCAAAACTAACGATACAACACTGTGTGTGAAACTACATGCTTAACTTCTTCAAAACTAACGATACAACACTGTGTGTGAAACTACATGCTTAACTTCTTCAAAACTAACGATACAACACTGTGTGTGAAACTACGTGCTTAACTTCTTCAAAACTAACGATACAACACATTATGATAAACTAAGTGCTTAACTTCTTCAAAACTAACGATACAACACTGTGTGTGAAACTACGTGCTTAACTTCTTCAAAACTAACGATACAACACTGTGTGTGAAACTACGTGCTTAACTTCTTCAAAACTAACGATACAACACTGTGTGTGAAACTACATGCTTAACTTCTTCAAAACTAACGATACAACACTGTGTGTGAAACTACGTGCTTAACTTCTTCAAAACTAACGATACAACACATGTATGATAAACTAAGTGCTTAACTTCTTCAAAACTAACGATACAACACTGTGTGTGAAACTACATGCTTAACTTCTTCAAAACTAACGATACAACACTGTGTGTGAAACTACATGCTTAACTTCTTCAAAACTAACGATACAACACATGTATGTGAAACTACAGTGCTTAACTTCTTCAAAACTAACGATACAACACTGTGTGTGAAACTACATGCTTAACTTCTTCAAAACTAACGATACAACACTGTGTGTGAAACTACGTGCTTAACTTCTTCAAAACTAACGATACAACACATGTATGATAAACTAAGTGCTTAACTTCTTCAAAACTAACGATACAACACTGTGTGTGAAACTACATGCTTAACTTCTTCAAAACTAACGATACAACACTGTGTGTGAAACTACATGCTTAACTTCTTCAAAACTAACGATACAACACTGTGTGTGAAACTACGTGCTTAACTTCTTCAAAACTAACGATACAACACTGTGTGTGAAACTACGTGCTTAACTTCTTCAAAACTAACGATACAACACTGTGTGTGAAACTACATGCTTAACTTCTTCAAAACTAACGATACAACACTGTGTGTGAAACTACGTGCTTAACTTCTTCAAAACTAACGATACAACACATTATGATAAACTAAGTGCTTAACTTCTTCAAAACTAACGATACAACACTGTGTGTGAAACAACATGCTTAACTTCTTCAAAACTAACGATACAACACTGTGTGTGAAACTACATGCTTAACTTCTTCAAAACTAACGATACAACACATGTATGTGAAACTAAGTGCTTAACTTCTTCAAAACTAACGATACAACACTGTGTGTGAAACTACGTGCTTAACTTCTTCAAAACTAACGATACAACACTGTGTGTGAAACTACGTGCTTAACTTCTTCAAAACTAACGATACAACACTGTGTGTGAAACTACATGCTTAACTTCTTCAAAACTAACGATACAACACTGTGTGTGAAACTACGTGCTTAACTTCTTCAAAACTAACGATACAACACATTATGATAAACTAAGTGCTTAACTTCTTCAAAACTAACGATACAACACTGTGTGTGAAACAACATGCTTAACTTCTTCAAAACTAACGATACAACACTGTGTGTGAAACTACATGCTTAACTTCTTCAAAACTAACGATACAACACTGTGTGTGAAACTACATGCTTAACTTCTTCAAAACTAACGATACAACACTGTGTGTGAAACTACGTGCTTAACTTCTTCAAAACTAACGATACAACACATGTATGATAAACTAAGTGCTTAACTTCTTCAAAACTAACGATACAACACTGTGTGTGAAACAACATGCTTAACTTCTTCAAAACTAACGATACAACACTGTGTGTGAAACTACATGCTTAACTTCTTCAAAACTAACGATACAACACTGTGTGTGAAACTACATGCTTAACTTCTTCAAAACTAACGATACAACACTGTGTGTGAAACTACATGCTTAACTTCTTCAAAACTAACGATACAACACATGTATGTGAAACTAAGTGCTTAACTTCTTCAAAACTAACGATACAACACTGTGTGTGAAACTACATGCTTAACTTCTTCAAAACTAACGATACAACACTGTGTGTGAAACTACGTGCTTAACTTCTTCAAAACTAACGATACAACACTGTGTGTGAAACTAACATGCTTAACTTCTTCAAAACTAACGATACAACACTGTGTGTGAAACTACATGCTTAACTTCTTCAAAACTAACGATACAACACTGTGTGTGAAACTACGTGCTTAACTTCTTCAAAACTAACGATACAACACATGTATGATAAACTAAGTGCTTAACTTCTTCAAAACTAACGATACAACACTGTGTGTGAAACTACATGCTTAACTTCTTCAAAACTAACGATACAACACTGTGTGTGAAACTACGTGCTTAACTTCTTCAAAACTAACGATACAACACTGTGTGTGAAACTACGTGCTTAACTTCTTCAAAACTAACGATACAACACTGTGTGTGAAACTAACATGCTTAACTTCTTCAAAACTAACGATACAACACTGTGTGTGAAACTACATGCTTAACTTCTTCAAAACTAACGATACAACACTGTGTGTGAAACTACGTGCTTAACTTCTTCAAAACTAACGATACAACACTGTGTGTGAAACTACATGCTTAACTTCTTCAAAACTAACGATACAACACTGTGTGTGAAACTACGTGCTTAACTTCTTCAAAACTAACGATACAACACATTATGATAAACTAAGTGCTTAACTTCTTCAAAACTAACGATACAACACTGTGTGTGAAACAACATGCTTAACTTCTTCAAAACTAACGATACAACACATGTATGATGAAACTACGTGCTTAACTTCTTCAAAACTAACGATACAACACTGTGTGTGAAACTACATGCTTAACTTCTTCAAAACTAACGATACAACACTGTGTGTGAAACTACATGCTTAACTTCTTCAAAACTAACGATACAACACTGTGTGTGAAACTACGTGCTTAACTTCTTCAAAACTAACGATACAACACTGTGTGTGAAACTACGTGCTTAACTTCTTCAAAACTAACGATACAACACTGTGTGTGAAACTACATGCTTAACTTCTTCAAAACTAACGATACAACACTGTGTGTGAAACTACGTGCTTAACTTCTTCAAAACTAACGATACAACACATTATGATAAACTAAGTGCTTAACTTCTTCAAAACTAACGATACAACACTGTGTGTGAAACTACATGCTTAACTTCTTCAAAACTAACGATACAACACTGTGTGTGAAACTACGTGCTTAACTTCTTCAAAACTAACGATACAACACTGTGTGTGAAACAACATGCTTAACTTCTTCAAAACTAACGATACAACACTGTGTGTGAAACTACATGCTTAACTTCTTCAAAACTAACGATACAACACTGTGTGTGAAACTACGTGCTTAACTTCTTCAAAACTAACGATACAACACATGTATGTGAAACTAACGTGCTTAACTTCTTCAAAACTAACGATACAACACTGTGTGTGAAACAACATGCTTAACTTCTTCAAAACTAACGATACAACACTGTGTGTGAAACTACGTGCTTAACTTCTTCAAAACTAACGATACAACACTGTGTGTGAAACTACGTGCTTAACTTCTTCAAAACTAACGATACAACACTGTGTGTGAAACTACATGCTTAACTTCTTCAAAACTAACGATACAACACTGTGTGTGAAACTACGTGCTTAACTTCTTCAAAACTAACGATACAACACTGTGTGTGAAACTACATGCTTAACTTCTTCAAAACTAACGATACAACACTGTGTGTGAAACTACGTGCTTAACTTCTTCAAAACTAACGATACAACACATTATGATAAACTAAGTGCTTAACTTCTTCAAAACTAACGATACAACACTGTGTGTGAAACTACATGCTTAACTTCTTCAAAACTAACGATACAACACTGTGTGTGAAACTACGTGCTTAACTTCTTCAAAACTAACGATACAACACTGTGTGTGAAACTACGTGCTTAACTTCTTCAAAACTAACGATACAACACTGTGTGTGAAACTACGTGCTTAACTTCTTCAAAACTAACGATACAACACTGTGTGTGAAACTACGTGCTTAACTTCTTCAAAACTAACGATACAACACATGTGTGTGAAACTACGTGCTTAACTTCTTCAAAACTAACGATACAACACTGTGTGTGAAACAACATGCTTAACTTCTTCAAAACTAACGATACAACACTGTGTGTGAAACTACGTGCTTAACTTCTTCAAAACTAACGATACAACACATGTATGTGAAACTAAGTGCTTAACTTCTTCAAAACTAACGATACAACACTGTGTGTGAAACTACATGCTTAACTTCTTCAAAACTAACGATACAACACTGTGTGTGAAACTACGTGCTTAACTTCTTCAAAACTAACGATACAACACTGTGTGTGAAACTACATGCTTAACTTCTTCAAAACTAACGATACAACACTGTGTGTGAAACTACGTGCTTAACTTCTTCAAAACTAACGATACAACACATTATGATGAAACTAAGTGCTTAACTTCTTCAAAACTAACGATACAACACTGTGTGTGAAACAACATGCTTAACTTCTTCAAAACTAACGATACAACACTGTGTGTGAAACTACATGCTTAACTTCTTCAAAACTAACGATACAACACTGTGTGTGAAACTACGTGCTTAACTTCTTCAAAACTAACGATACAACACTGTGTGTGAAACTACGTGCTTAACTTCTTCAAAACTAACGATACAACACTGTGTGTGAAACTACGTGCTTAACTTCTTCAAAACTAACGATACAACACTGTGTGTGAAACTACGTGCTTAACTTCTTCAAAACTAACGATACAACACTGTGTGTGAAACTACGTGCTTAACTTCTTCAAAACTAACGATACAACACATTATGTGAAACTAAGTGCTTAACTTCTTCAAAACTAACGATACAACACTGTGTGTGAAACTACATGCTTAACTTCTTCAAAACTAACGATACAACACTGTGTGTGAAACTACATGCTTAACTTCTTCAAAACTAACGATACAACACTGTGTGTGAAACTACGTGC
Source organism: Mesocricetus auratus (assembly GCF_017639785.1). Classification (NCBI taxonomy): domain Eukaryota; kingdom Metazoa; phylum Chordata; class Mammalia; order Rodentia; family Cricetidae; genus Mesocricetus; species Mesocricetus auratus. Next base: position 20,202 of record NW_024430527.1, read on the forward strand.
TTAACTTCTTCAAAACTAACGATACAACACTGTGTGTGAAACTACGTGCTTAACTTCTTCAAAACTAACGATACAACACTGTGTGTGAAACTACGTGCTTAACTTCTTCAAAACTAACGATACAACACATGTATGATGAAACTAAGTGCTTAACTTCTTCAAAACTAACGATACAACACTGTGTGTGAAACTACATGCTTAACTTCTTCAAAACTAACGATACAACACTGTGTGTGAAACTACATGCTTAACTTCTTCAAAACTAACGATACAACACTGTGTGTGAAACTACGTGCTTAACTTCTTCAAAACTAACGATACAACACATTATGATAAACTAAGTGCTTAACTTCTTCAAAACTAACGATACAACACTGTGTGTGAAACAACATGCTTAACTTCTTCAAAACTAACGATACAACACTGTGTGTGAAACTACGTGCTTAACTTCTTCAAAACTAACGATACAACACTGTGTGTGAAACTACGTGCTTAACTTCTTCAAAACTAACGATACAACACATTATGATAAACTAAGTGCTTAACTTCTTCAAAACTAACGATACAACACTGTGTGTGAAACAACATGCTTAACTTCTTCAAAACTAACGATACAACACTGTGTGTGAAACTACATGCTTAACTTCTTCAAAACTAACGATACAACACTGTGTGTGAAACTACGTGCTTAACTTCTTCAAAACTAACGATACAACACTGTGTGTGAAACTAACGTGCTTAACTTCTTCAAAACTAACGATACAACACTGTGTGTGAAACTACGTGCTTAACTTCTTCAAAACTAACGATACAACACATGTATGATAAACTAAGTGCTTAACTTCTTCAAAACTAACGATACAACACTGTGTGTGAAACAACATGCTTAACTTCTTCAAAACTAACGATACAACACTGTGTGTGAAACTACATGCTTAACTTCTTCAAAACTAACGATACAACACTGTGTGTGAAACTACATGCTTAACTTCTTCAAAACTAACGATACAACACTGTGTGTGAAACTACATGCTTAACTTCTTCAAAACTAACGATACAACACTGTGTGTGAAACTACGTGCTTAACTTCTTCAAAACTAACGATACAACACATTATGATGAAACTAAGTGCTTAACTTCTTCAAAACTAACGATACAACACTGTGTGTGAAACTACATGCTTAACTTCTTCAAAACTAACGATACAACACTGTGTGTGAAACTACATGCTTAACTTCTTCAAAACTAACGATACAACACTGTGTGTGAAACTACGTGCTTAACTTCTTCAAAACTAACGATACAACACATGTATGATAAACTAAGTGCTTAACTTCTTCAAAACTAACGATACAACACTGTGTGTGAAACTACATGCTTAACTTCTTCAAAACTAACGATACAACACTGTGTGTGAAACTACGTGCTTAACTTCTTCAAAACTAACGATACAACACATGTATGTGAAACTAAGTGCTTAACTTCTTCAAAACTAACGATACAACACTGTGTGTGAAACTACATGCTTAACTTCTTCAAAACTAACGATACAACACTGTGTGTGAAACTACATGCTTAACTTCTTCAAAACTAACGATACAACACTGTGTGTGAAACTACATGCTTAACTTCTTCAAAACTAACGATACAACACTGTGTGTGAAACTACATGCTTAACTTCTTCAAAACTAACGATACAACACATTATGATAAACTAAGTGCTTAACTTCTTCAAAACTAACGATACAACACTGTGTGTGAAACTACGTGCTTAACTTCTTCAAAACTAACGATACAACACTGTGTGTGAAACTACGTGCTTAACTTCTTCAAAACTAACGATACAACACTGTGTGTGAAACTACATGCTTAACTTCTTCAAAACTAACGATACAACACTGTGTGTGAAACTACGTGCTTAACTTCTTCAAAACTAACGATACAACACTGTGTGTGAAACTACATGCTTAACTTCTTCAAAACTAACGATATAACACTGTGTGTGAAACTACGTGCTTAACTTCTTCAAAACTAACGATACAACACTGTGTGTGAAACTACGTGCTTAACTTCTTCAAAACTAACGATACAACACATGTATGATGAAACTAAGTGCTTAACTTCTTCAAAACTAACGATACAACACTGTGTGTGAAACTACATGCTTAACTTCTTCAAAACTAACGATACAACACATGTGTGTGAAACTACGTGCTTAACTTCTTCAAAACTAACGATACAACACTGTGTGTGAAACAACATGCTTAACTTCTTCAAAACTAACGATACAACACTGTGTGTGAAACTACATGCTTAACTTCTTCAAAACTAACGATACAACACTGTGTGTGAAACTACGTGCTTAACTTCTTCAAAACTAACGATACAACACTGTGTGTGAAACTACGTGCTTAACTTCTTCAAAACTAACGATACAACACTGTGTGTGAAACTACATGCTTAACTTCTTCAAAACTAACGATACAACACTGTGTGTGAAACTACGTGCTTAACTTCTTCAAAACTAACGATACAACACATGTGTGTGAAACTACGTGCTTAACTTCTTCAAAACTAACGATACAACACTGTGTGTGAAACTACATGCTTAACTTCTTCAAAACTAACGATACAACACTGTGTGTGAAACTACAGTGCTTAACTTCTTCAAAACTAACGATACAACACTGTGTGTGAAACTACATGCTTAACTTCTTCAAAACTAACGATACAACACTGTGTGTGAAACTACATGCTTAACTTCTTCAAAACTAACGATACAACACTGTGTGTGAAACTACGTGCTTAACTTCTTCAAAACTAACGATACAACACATTATGATAAACTAAGTGCTTAACTTCTTCAAAACTAACGATACAACACTGTGTGTGAAACTACGTGCTTAACTTCTTCAAAACTAACGATACAACACTGTGTGTGAAACTACGTGCTTAACTTCTTCAAAACTAACGATACAACACTGTGTGTGAAACTACATGCTTAACTTCTTCAAAACTAACGATACAACACTGTGTGTGAAACTACGTGCTTAACTTCTTCAAAACTAACGATACAACACTGTGTGTGAAACTACGTGCTTAACTTCTTCAAAACTAACGATACAACACTGTGTGTGAAACTACGTGCTTAACTTCTTCAAAACTAACGATACAACACATTATGATAAACTAAGTGCTTAACTTCTTCAAAACTAACGATACAACACTGTGTGTGAAACTACATGCTTAACTTCTTCAAAACTAACGATACAACACTGTGTGTGAAACTACATGCTTAACTTCTTCAAAACTAACGATACAACACTGTGTGTGAAACTACGTGCTTAACTTCTTCAAAACTAACGATACAACACTGTGTGTGAAACTACGTGCTTAACTTCTTCAAAACTAACGATACAACACATGTGTGTGAAACTACGTGCTTAACTTCTTCAAAACTAACGATACAACACTGTGTGTGAAACTACGTGCTTAACTTCTTCAAAACTAACGATACAACACATGTATGATAAACTAAGTGCTTAACTTCTTCAAAACTAACGATACAACACTGTGTGTGAAACAACATGCTTAACTTCTTCAAAACTAACGATACAACACTGTGTGTGAAACTACATGCTTAACTTCTTCAAAACTAACGATACAACACTGTGTGTGAAACTACGTGCTTAACTTCTTCAAAACTAACGATACAACACATTATGATAAACTAAGTGCTTAACTTCTTCAAAACTAACGATACAACACTGTGTGTGAAACAACATGCTTAACTTCTTCAAAACTAACGATACAACACTGTGTGTGAAACTACATGCTTAACTTCTTCAAAACTAACGATACAACACTGTGTGTGAAACTACGTGCTTAACTTCTTCAAAACTAACGATACAACACTGTGTGTGAAACTACATGCTTAACTTCTTCAAAACTAACGATACAACACTGTGTGTGAAACTAACGTGCTTAACTTCTTCAAAACTAACGATACAACACTGTGTGTGAAACTACATGCTTAACTTCTTCAAAACTAACGATACAACACTGTGTGTGAAACTACGTGCTTAACTTCTTCAAAACTAACGATACAACACATTATGATAAACTAAGTGCTTAACTTCTTCAAAACTAACGATACAACACTGTGTGTGAAACTACATGCTTAACTTCTTCAAAACTAACGATACAACACTGTGTGTGAAACTACATGCTTAACTTCTTCAAAACTAACGATACAACACTGTGTGTGAAACTAACGTGCTTAACTTCTTCAAAACTAACGATACAACACTGTGTGTGAAACTACGTGCTTAACTTCTTCAAAACTAACGATACAACACTGTGTGTGAAACTACGTGCTTAACTTCTTCAAAACTAACGATACAACACATGTATGATGAAACTAAGTGCTTAACTTCTTCAAAACTAACGATACAACACTGTGTGTGAAACTACGTGCTTAACTTCTTCAAAACTAACGATACAACACTGTGTGTGAAACTACATGCTTAACTTCTTCAAAACTAACGATACAACACTGTGTGTGAAACTACGTGCTTAACTTCTTCAAAACTAACGATACAACACATTATGATAAACTAAGTGCTTAACTTCTTCAAAACTAACGATACAACACTGTGTGTGAAACTACATGCTTAACTTCTTCAAAACTAACGATACAACACTGTGTGTGAAACTACATGCTTAACTTCTTCAAAACTAACGATACAACACTGTGTGTGAAACTACATGCTTAACTTCTTCAAAACTAACGATACAACACTGTGTGTGAAACTACATGCTTAACTTCTTCAAAACTAACGATACAACACTGTGTGTGAAACTACGTGCTTAACTTCTTCAAAACTAACGATACAACACATTATGATAAACTAAGTGCTTAACTTCTTCAAAACTAACGATACAACACTGTGTGTGAAACAACATGCTTAACTTCTTCAAAACTAACGATACAACACTGTGTGTGAAACTACATGCTT
>NW_024430528.1:0-8003 GCF_017639785.1 Mesocricetus auratus
TTTTTTTTTTTTTTTTATTAATATTTTTTATTTTCCATTTTAAATTTAGATAAGAAACAAGGTTGCTTCACAAGTCAGTACGAGGTCCCTCTCCCTTTCCCTCCCCTCCTCCCGTGCCCTCCCCCATCCCCCCCGTTATCCCCTCATTCCCCCAGGGAGGGTGAGGCCCTCCATGGGGGTGTCCATAGTCTGTCATTTCATATAGGGCAGGGCCTAGACCCTTCCCCAAGAGTTCAGGGTGAGAGTGCACCTCACATTGTTCTATGGGAGTCCAGAGACCGTGTGTATACTTGGGATGGGTACTGATCTGCTGTCCAAGGCTCAATAGATTACCTAGGCCTCCTCACTGACACCCAGATTCAGGGGGTCTTGATCAGTCCCATGCTGGATTCCCAGGCTGATGCCTGGGATTCAAGAGTTAACCTTTGTCTGGTCAGCTGTTTCTGGGGGTTCAACCAGCCCAGTCTTAATCCCTTTGATCATCAGTCCTCCCTCTCTGATACTGGCTTTCTTGAGTTCAGCTCAGTACTTAACCAGCCAGTAAATGAAGTTTCTGTTTCCCAGACTCTCTGGCAATAGGATTGTAGGCTGGCACTCCCCAGATCTATGTCTAAAATCCATATATGAGAGAGTACATGCCATGTTTCTCTTTTTGTGACTGGGTTACCTCACTCAGGATGGTTTCTTCTAGTGTCATCCATTTGCCTGCGAATCTCATGATTCCATTATTTTTTTCTGCTGAATAGTACTCCATTGTGTAGATGTACCACATTTTCTCTATCCATTCTTCGGGTGAGGGACATCTAGGTTGCTTCCAAGTTCTGGCTATTACAAATAAAGCTGCTATGAACATAGTGGAACAGACATCTTTGTTATATGAATGGGCATCTTTTGGATATATGCCTAAGAGTGCAGTTGCTGGGTCTTGTGGTAGGTTTATTCCCATTTTTCTGAGGAATCTCCATACTGCTTTCCAAAGTGGCTGAACCAGTTGGCACTCCCACCAGCAATGGAGGAGTGTCCCCCTTTCACCACATCCTCTCCAGCATAAATTGTCATTGGTGTTTTTGATTTTAGCCATTCTGACAGGAGTGAGATGGTATCTCAGAGTTGCTTTGATTTGCATTTCCCGGATGGCTAAGGATGTTGAGCACTTTCTCAAGTGCCTCTCAGCCATTTTAGACTCCTCTATTGAAAACTCTCTATTTAGTTCTGCAGCCCACTTCTTAATTGGGTCCTTTGCTGTTTTGGAGACTTGCTTCTTGAGTTCTTTGTAAATTTTGGAGATCAACCCTCTGTCAGATGTGGGATTAGTGAATATTTTTCCCATTCTGTGGGCTGCCTTTTTGTCTTGCTGACTGTGTCCTTTGCCTTACAGAAGCTTCTCAGTTTCAGTAGGTCCCATTTATTAATTGTTGATCTCACTGTCTGTGCTACTGGTGTTATGTTCAGGAAGCTGTCTCCTGTACCAATTCTTTCAAGGGTACCACCCACTTTCTCTTCTAAGAGGTTCAGTGTGGCTGGATTTATGTTGAGGTCTTTGATCCATTTGGACTTAAGTTTTGTGCATGGCGATAAACATGGATCGATCCGCATTTTTCTACATGCCAGTCTCCAATTATGCCAGCACCATTTGTTGAAGATGCTTTCTTTATTCCATTGTATATTTTTAGCTTCTTTGTCAAAGATCAGATGTTCGTACGTGTGTGGGTTAATACCCGGATTTTCAATTCGATTCCATTGGTCTGCCTGTCTATTTTTGTGCCAATACCAAGCTGTTTTCAGGACTATAGCTCTATAATAGAGCTTGAGGTCAGGGATAGTGATGCCTCCGGACGTTGCCTTGTTGAACAGGGTTGTTTTGGCTATCCTGGGTCTTTTGTTTTTCCATACAAAATTGATTATTGTTCTTTCAAGGTCTGTGAAGAATTGTGCTGGGATTTTAATGGGGATAGCATTGAATCTGTAGATTGCTTTTGGCAGGATTGCCATTTTTACTACATTGATCCTACCTATCCAAGAGCATGGGAGATCTTTCCATTTTCTGAGGGCTTCTTTAATTTCTTTCTTTAAAGATTCAAAGTTCTTACGATACAGGTCTTTCACTTGTTTGGTTAGCGTTACCCCAAGGTATTTTATGTTGTTTGTGGCAATTGTAAAGGGTGATGTTTCTCTGATTTCTCTTTCAGCCCTTTTATCATCTGTATATAGTAGGGCTACTGACTTTCTTGAGTTGATCTTGTAACCTGCCACTTTGCTGAAGGTGTTAATCAGCTGTAAGAGTTCCCTGGTAGAGTTCTTTGGGTCATTGATGTAAACTATCATATCGTCTGCAAACAGTGAAAGTTTGACTTCTTCCTTCCCAATTTGTATCCCCTTGATCCCCCTTTGTTGTCGTATGGCTATAGCTAGAACTTCAAGTACCATGTTGAAAAGGTATGGAGAGAGTGGACAGCCTTGTTTTGTTCCTGATTTTAGAGGAATTGCGTTGAGTTTCTGTCCATTTAGTTTGATGTTGGCTGTTGGTTTACTGTATATGGCTTTTATTATGTTTAAGTATGTCCCTGTTATCCCAGATCTCTCCAAGACCTTTATCATGAAGGGGTGTTGGATTTTGTCAAAGGCTTTTTCAGCATCTAGTGAGATGATCATGTGATTTTTGTTTTTCAGCTTGTTTATATGGTGGATTACGTTGATGGATTTTCGTATGTTGAACCATCCCTGCATCCCTGGGATGAAACCTACTTGATCGTGGTGAATGATTGTTTTGATGTGTTCTTGGATCCGATTTGCCAGTATTTTATTGAGTATTTTTGCATCAATGTTCATGAGGGATATTGGTCTGAAGTTCTCTTTCTTGGTTGTATCTTTGTGTGGCTTGGGGATCAAGGTTATTGAAGCCTCATAGAAAGAGTTTGGCAAAGACCCTTCTGCTTCTATTGTGTGGAACACTTTGAGAAGAATTGGTATAAGCTGTTCTTTGAATTTGTGGTAGAATTCTGCACTGAGGCCATCTGGACCTGGACTTTTTTTGGTTGGGAGACTTTTGATGACAGCTTCTATTTCCATAGGGGTTATAGGTCTATTTAAATTGCTTATCTGTTCTTGATTTAGTTTTGGCAAATGATAGCTGTCCAGGAAGTCATCCATTTCCTTTAAATTTTCGAATTTTGTGGAGTACAGGTTTTCAAAGTATGACCTAATGATTCTCTGGATTTCCTCAGAGTCTGTTGTTATGTCCCCCTTTTCATTTCTGATTTTGTTAATTTGCGTGTTCACTCTCTGCTGTTTGGTAAGTTTGGACAAAGGTTTGTCTATCTTGTTGATTTTCTCAAAGAACCAACTCTTCGTTGCATTGATTCTTTGTATTGTTTTCCTGGTTTCTACTTTGTTGATTTCAGCCCTCAATTTGATTATTTCCTGGCGTCTACTCCTCCTGGGGGAGTTTGCTTCTTTGTGTTCTAGAGCTTTTAGCTGTGATGTTAATTCTCTGGTATAACTGTTTTCCTGTTTCTTCATGTGAGCACTTAGTGCTATGAACTTCCCCAGTAGCACTGCTTTCAAAGTGTCCCATAGGTTTGGGTATGTTGTGTCTTCATTCTCATTGAATTCGAGGAAGTCTTTAATTTCTTTTTTTATTTCCTCTTTGACCCAGGGATGGTGCAGTTGAGCATTATTCAATTTCCATGAGTTTGTAGGTTTTCTGCAATTTGTGTTGTTGTTGAATTCTAATTTTAAGGCATGGTGGTCTGATAAGATGCATGGAGTTATTCCAATTTTTTGTAGCTGCTGAGGTTTGATATGTTGCCAAGTATGTGGTCGATTTTTGAGAAGGTTCCATGTGGTGGTGAGAAGAAGGTATATTCTTTTTTATGTGGATGAAATGTTCTATAGATATCTGTTAATCCCAGTTGGGTCATTACTTCTATTAGACCCTTTGCTTCTTTGTTGAGTTCCTGTCTGGTATTCTTGTCTAGTGGTGAGAGTGGTGTGTTGAAATCTCCCACTATAACTGTGTGGGGCTTTAGATGAGATTTAAGTTCTAATAATGTTTCTTTAACGAATGTGGATGCCTTTGTATTGGGGGCATAGATGTTCAGGATAGACACTTCATCTTGGTGGGTTTCACCTGTGATGAGTATGTAATGACCTCCTTCATCTCTTTTGATTGATTTTATTTTAAAGTCTAGTTTGTTAGATATTAGGATTGCTACCCCTGCTTGTTTCTTGGGTCCATTTGATTGAAAAATTTTTTCCCAACCTTTAACTCTCAAGTAATGTCTGTCTTTGAGGGTGAGGTGTGTTTCTTGTATGCAGCAGAAGGAAGGGTTCTGTCTTCGAATCCATTCTGCTAGTCTGTGTCTTTTATGGGTGAGTTAAGGCCGTTAATATTGAGGGATATTAATGACCATTGATTGCTCATCCTTCTTCGATTTGCGATGGTTGTTGTTGGTGGAATTATGGGTGGAATTTCACCCCTTTGTTCTTTTGGCTGTTGGTAGAGAGGGATTCTCTAATGCTTATGTTTTTCTGGTTGTAGTTAGCTTCCTTGGGTTGGAGTTTTCCTTCCAAAATTTTCTGTAGGGCTGGGTTAGTGGACACATATTGGTTGAATCTAGTTTTGTCATGGAATATCTTGTTTTCTCCGTCTATAGTGATTGAGAGCTTTGCCGGGTATAGTAGTCTGGGCTGGCATCCATGGTCTCTTAGTGTAGGTAGAATATCTATCCAGGACCTTCTGGCTTTCAGAGTTTCCATGGAGAAATCAGGTGTAATTCTGATAGGTCTGCCTTTATATGTTACTTGACCTTTTTCCTTAGCTGCTCTTAATATTCTTTCTTTATTCTGTATGTTTGGGGTCTTGATTATTATGTGGCGAGGGGATTTTTTTGTGGTCCACTCTATTTGGTGTTCTGTAGGCTTCTTGTACCTTCATTGGCATGTCTTTCTTAAGGTTGGGAAAGTTTTCTTCTATGATTTTGTTGAATATGCCTTCTGCCCCTTTGAGGTGGATTTCTTCTCCTTCTTCTATACCTATTATTCTTAGGTTTGGTCTTTTCATGGTGTCCCATAATTCCTGGATGTTTTGTGTTAAGGATTTGTTGGATTTAAGGTTTTCTTTGGTTGATAAATCCATTTCTCTAATGTATCTTCAACACTTGAGATTCTCTCTTCCATCTCTTCTATTCTGTTGGTAATGCTTGTATTGGTAGTGCCTGACTGTTTGTCCAGCTTTTCTATTTTCTGCCTTTCTTCAGATTGTGTTTTTTAGTGTCTCTATTTCAGTTTTCAACCCTTGCAGCGTTTGCATTGCTTCTTGCAATTTTCTGTTTATCTGTTCGTCCGTTTGTTGCCTTTTATGAATTTTTTGGTTTGTTCTTTCTTCCATTTCTTGCATTTTTTGGTTTGCTTTTTGTTCCATTTCTTGGATTTTGTGCTTTGTTTCTTCTTCCATTTCCTGCCTTTTTTGGTTTGTTTCTTCCTCCATTTTTTTCATTTTTTGCTTTGTTTTTCTACCATTTCTTGCATTTTTTGCTTTGTTTCTTCTTCCATTTCCTGCCTTATTTGGTATGTTTCTTCTTCTAATTCTTGCATTTTTTGCTTTGCTTTTTCTTCCATTTCTTGCATTTTTTGCTTCATTTCTTCTTCCATTTCGTGCCTTTTTTGGTTTGTTTTTCTTCCAATTCTTGCATTTTTTGGTTTGTTTTTTCTTCCATTTCTTGCATTTTTTGGTTTGTTTTTCTTCCATTTCTTTGAGGGATTTTCCAATATCCTCTTTTAGGGCCTCTATCATTTTCATGAAAGTGCTTTTAAGGTCGTTCTCTTCTGCTTCCTTCGCGTTGGAATATTGGGGTCTTGCTGGTGTGGAGTCTCTAGAATCTGGCGGTGTCATATTTGTTTTTCTGTTGCTGACTGTGTTTTTGTATTGTCTCTTTCCCATCTCTTCTTTTAGTGGGTGCAGAAAGAGCCCCTTCCTGGTCTGGGGACCAGAGTTCCCTTTGGTGGGTGCTAGTAAGTCCAGTAATCTGGTGGTTCTTCTATGCCTTGTCCAAATGCTGGTCCGTGGGTAGAGAAGAAGAACAGGAATCTGGGGCGCTTAGCCTCCTACCTGGTCCCCTGGACCCTATGCTGGGTCCTGTTGTACCTGATCCGGAACAGCTACTCCCCTGGTCTCCCTGGCTCCTGTAGTTTCCTGGTCTCTTTGGTGGGAGAGAAGATCTGGAGTCTGGGAGTGCTTGAGCTCCCGCCGGGGATTGGGGAGCTCTGTGCAGTTCCCAGGCGATCTGCAGGCTCTGGAACACAGGCCGGGAAGCTGGCCTGTTTACCTGATGATGCCAGAGGGACAGCTACTTCCCTGTACTCCCAGCCTCCTCTCCTTTCCTGGAATCGTTGGTGGGAGAGAAGATCTGGAGTCTGGGGTGCTTGGCTCCCGCCGGGATTGGGAGCTCTGTGCAGTTCCCAGGCGATCTGCAGGCTCTGGAACACAGGCCGGGAAGCTGGCCTGTTTACCTGATGCTCCCGCCGGGATTGGGAGCTCTGTGCAGTTCCCAGGCGATCTGCAGGCTCTGGAACACAGGCCGGGAAGCTGGCCTGTTTACCTGATGCTCCCGCCGGGATTGGGAGCTCTGTGCAGTTCCCAGGCGATCTGCAGGCTCTGGAACACAGGCCGGGAAGCTGGCCTGTTTACCTGATGCTCCCGCCGGGAGTGGGAGCTCTGTGCAGTTCCCAGGCGATCTGCAGGCTCTGGAACTCAGGCCAGGAAGCTGGCCTGTTTACCTGATGATGCCAGAGGGACAGCTACTTCCCTGTACTCCCAGCCTCCTCTCCTTTCCTGGAATCGTTGGTGGGAGAGAAGATCTGGAGTCTGGGGTGCTTTGCTCCCGCCGGGATTGGGAGCTCTGTGCAGTTCCCAGGCGATCTGCAGGCTCTGGAACACAGGCCGGGAAGCTGGCCTGTTTACCTGATGCTCCCGCCGGGATTGGGAGCTCTGTGCAGTTCCCAGGCGATCTGCAGGCTCTGGAACACAGGCCGGGAAGCTGGCCTGTTTACCTGATGCTCCCGCCGGGATTGGGAGCTCTGTGCAGTTCCCAGGTGATCTGCAGGCTCTGGAACACAGGCCGGGAAGCTGGCCTGTTTACCTGATGCTCCCGCCGGGATTGGGAGCTCTGTGCAGTTCCCAGGCGATCTGCAGGCTCTGGAACTCAGGCCAGGAAGCTGGCCTGTTTACCTGATGATGCCAGAGGGACAGCTACTTCCCTGTACTCCCAGCCTCCTCTCCTTTCCTGGAATCGTTGGTGGGAGAGAAGATCTGGAGTCTGGGGTGCTTTGCTCCCGCCGGGATTGGGAGCTCTGTGCAGTTCCCAGGCGATCTGCAGGGTCTGGAACACAGGCCGGGAAGCTGGCCTGTTTACCTGATGCTCCCGCCGGATTGGGAGCTCTGTGCAGTTCCCAGGCGATCTGCAGGCTCTGGAACACAGGCCGGGAAGCTGGCCTGTTTACCTGATGCTCCCGCCGGGATTGGGAGCTCTGTGCAGTTCCCAGGCGATCTGCAGGCTCTGGAACACAGGCCGGGAAGCTGGCCTGTTTACCTGATGCTCCCGCCGGGATTGGGAGCTCTGTGCAGTTCCCAGGCGATCTGCAGGCTCTGGAACTCAGGCCAGGAAGCTGGCCTGTTTACCTGATGATGCCAGAGGGACAGCTACTTCCCTGTACTCCCAGCCTCCTCTCCTTTCCTGGAATCGTTGGTGGGAGAGAAGATCTGGAGTCTGGGGTGCTTTGCTCCCGCCGGGATTGGGAGCTCTGTGCAGTTCCCAGGCGATCTGCAGGCTCTGGAACACAGGCCGGGAAGCTGGCCTGTTTACCTGATGCTCCCGCCGGGATTGGGAGCTCTGTGCAGTTCCCAGGCGATCTGCAGGCTCTGGAACTCAGGCCGGGAAGCTGGCCTGTTTACCTGATGATGCCAGAGGGACAGCTACTTCCCTGTACTCCCAGCCTCCTCTCCT